>NW_016158882.1:64647-106258 GCF_001687245.7 Rhagoletis zephyria | reverse complement strand
TCGCAAATTCTAACAGTAGTTGTAGCTAGTGTACTTGTGAAAACAAAAAAACGTTTATGCATATTTGCTGGCAGATAAAATTGTAATAATTTGTATTTCTGTATTGTATAACAATTAAAATTAGAAACAAATGTCAAACTACTCCAGCGCGTATGCTAAACAGAGTGTCCTAAAAAGAACTGACGATAATGTTTTAGACGCTTCGTAGATGTTTCGGCTGCCTAGCTTATAAGCTGACGCACCGGACCGGATTTTTATTATCGATGTACAGTAGGCATATGACTTTTTTCTAAAATTAAATATACCTATGAACAGCGGATGGCGAATGATGAAAACAACGTTTTTGTCAAAATTTGGTAAAAAAAAGTTCCCATATACCGGAAAAAATGTTTACTAAAAAATTACGTACATAAGTACTACATTAGAGTGGTCCAACTTTTGTATGAGGAGAAAATAAGTCATCGTAGAAAACGGAGCACCCCTTTAGTTTGTTTTCCTTTTGGTATTTGTTATATCCAGAGTTAGGATTTTAAGGCATTTGCCTATTTTGTCGGCTTAGTCGAATCAGTAAACAAATTAAAGAATCACACGTTTCATGTCTTCCATGATTAAAAATTTAAATTTAAATTTTTGCCTTTTTCTGCCTTTTCTGCATGTTTTGTTTTTATAAGATTTACTTATGTATAACTACATTGTACTGAGGGTATGTATATAACAAAATTAAAAAATAAATGCCTTCTTTGAAAGCTCATTTTGCCTTTTTTTCAAGTTTTCAGTGCCTTAAAATTCTAACCCGGGTTATATCTATACCAACTTTCAACATTCTATTGTAACCAATCAAGGGCGCTTAATGCCTTTAAAATGCGCTACTGACTCCCTTTGAAACTGACAAAAATATTTATGACATGACAACTGAAGCCTGTAATATTTTTCCAGCTAATTTAAGCTTGAAATTATCTTTGGTTGCTTAAACAATTGTTTTGGTTATATATGTACATATGTACAATACATTTCTAGAGTAAAGTATAAACATTTCATCAGCATCCTTTAAATTTATACTTAGAAATGTAAAATTTGGTGTCAGCACCTCTTTCGGTATGAGGAAACATTTTGGAAGCTGCCCCGAAACCTATCTTGTAAATTTTTTTTTTTGACCACTCTAGTGTACTTAGTATGTATGTATGTATGTATGTATACATACATGGTTGCTAATTTTACATACATACATGAATATAAATAATTTTTGAGTTATTTTTTCAAAGTATTACCGCTTTTTTTGAAAAAATTGCCAAAAATCAACGGTAAGTCTTAGCTACATCAAACTTGCTGGGCTACAAAACTGCACCCTTAAAAAATTAAAAAATATCTGATCGAAATTTGAAAATTTGCAAGCAATTTCTTTTAATTTTCCTGAGTTTTGCAACAAGCTTTGAAATGGTATTTTTATGTTTTTTTATATTTTTATAAAAAAAAACTAGCGGAAAAAATAAAAATAAAAATTGTTGCATATATTGTGAAAAATTTTCTAGGCAAATACTTTTGGCCTTGATTGTATGTGTGTACATACATATACATATGTATATGTACACATTTTTTCCAGTACACATTTTTTTTCTCGGAGTTTAAGCCAAATTTTACCAAAAACGTTATTTCTGTTGGTTTTTTATCACTCCTCATTCTCTCCTCATAGTTATGTTTATTTTTTAAAAAAGTCCTATGCTTAATATACAGTCATGCAAACTGTAATGCTGATTTTTATTGCGATTTGATTTTTTTTATTTACTATTCTAATTAATTTCGTTCATTTCTCAGACAGCCTGTTTAGTAATTGCCTGCCTTATTGTTCTTTTTATCAGAATATTTAAATAATTCAACGGTTTTTCCATATCAGCTTTGTCTCGAAACCTGTAATGAAACCCGATCGTGGTCGCATATCACCAGCAGCAGATGCCGCCGCAATCACATTGAATACCGATTTAAACAACAGAGATGATCATGATGACGGGTAAGTAAAATTTTTAAGATTTTCGATAATTTGAAGGATTATTAAAAAGGCGGGAGTACCAGGTACTCATGAAATTTGATATGTAAACATCTGTATGGTTAGGTTAGGTTAGAATGGTGCCGGGAAAACTATTACGCCCAAGAAGCAGCTAAGTGCCCAAACTATATCTAAATCGCGTTGACTGATTACTGAATTTGAAAGCGTCCTACACTCCTTGATTAGTTTCGATTTTCTATCTGAGAAAATGACTACGCGCTCGCCGTGACGTAAACCACCAGGTTCTAAGAGCCGGCAGCCTTCGGCTATAGCGTCTACTTCTGGCTGGAAAACATTTGCAAATCGGGCAGATGAACTGATCTTTTTACTCCCTGGGACTCAGAGTAAATGCCTGACCCAACTCCGCGTTCCATTTTGGAGCCATCAGTGTACAGATGATGTATCCAGGTAGAGATATCAAGTGCCCCGTCTCAGTCGGCTCTCGACGGTAGAATGACCCCGAAAGGCCTGTGAAACTCTACTTTAGGTCGTATGTAATCGGTAGCCAGTCTCAACTTAGGTGTCAATCGAGAAATTATACTGATACGCCTGATCGTTCTTTCTTTTCATATACCCAGTTCTCTGAGTAGCCGATAAGGTTGCGGTAGGCCTTATGTGAAGATCTATAGGAAGTATGTTTGTAATAGCATTGAGGGCATCAGTAGTGCAAGTTCTCATCGCCCCTGTGGTTCCGATACATGCAGCCCTCTGAACTCCGTCCACCATACCAGATCGGAAGTATAACCACTGTGTACAGCCAGTAGTAGTAGTAGGCAATGCTCACTTTCTTTACTCTCTCTTCAATATTTATTTTTCCAACTTAGCTTAGGATTCAGTATGACTCCCAGATACTTCGCTTGTTTAGATAATCGTAGGCTTTGTCCATTCAGCTTTGATAATTCAAAGCTAGAGACCTTATTCCTGTCCGCAAAGATTTCATTAATTCTATTTTCTCTGGGTTCACTTTAAGGCCACATTGCCCGGCCCATCGGCATAGCTTTGCTAAAGTTCCATCCATGATGTTACTCACCACAGATGGGAATAATCCGGTTATTAAAATCACTACATCGTCAGCGTAGTCCGCTACTTTTACTCCCCCCCTGGTTGAGCTTGAGTAGTACTGGGTTGATGGTGTTAAGCCATAAACTAGAAGAGTTCACTCCACCTTGAGGAGTGCCTCTACTAACATTCCTTATTAATGCGTTGCTTTCAAGTTCAGCTGAAATCGTTCTGCTGCGAAGCATCGCGGACGCCGAGCTCGTCCAGGGATTTTTGGATAGCTTCTACCCGAATGTTGTTAAAGGCTCCTTCTATGTCCAGGAAAGCTGCCAGAATATATTGCTTAAAATCAAGTATCCTATCGACTGTTCTAACGACTTCATGAAACGCCGTCTCAGTGGATCGTCCCCGTAAATATGCATGATGTGCTACAGACATGCCATCGCCGTGGAATTAGCCCCGGACGTGCGCGTCTAGAACCTTCTCGAAAGTTTTGAGAACAAAGGAAGTTAAGCTAATTGGTCGAAAAGCTTTGGCGTAGACGTGCCCTCGCCTGCCAGGTTTTGGGATGAAAACCACTTTCACTCCACGACAAGGGGACGTAGTTAAGGGCTATACATCCTTTGAAAATTTACAAAAGCCATGGCATGATAGCATCCTCCACCGTTTAGAACATGATAGGGATGATACCATCTGGCTCCGGGCCCATGATATTTTAGGATTTGTGAAAATTGACTGCTATGTGCAGAGCTCCAGCATACCTTCTTGGAAGCGGATTGAACACTTCTTCCGAATTACTTGGAAAATTAGTGTTAACAAGCAACCTGAGTGTTTCTTCCACGGACACTGTGGGTACATCGTCTGTACTACGGAGAAGTGATAGACAGGAATAGTCCTTCGCCAATAGCCTACTCAGCCTGGCGTTTTCCTTTATACTCTTCAGCGACTCGCAGTGGCTCGCTTATGCTGCTTTTTTAGCGTCGAATCTCCCTTTTATACTTTCTCAGAATGTTTTGGTATGGCTTCCAAAATTTAGATTTGTAACAGGAGTTGAACACTCTCCTAGTTTCCTTTATTCGTCTAGATAAGTCACTATTCCACCAAGGTGGAAATGTCTTCTTTGAGTATCGTAGCGAGCAGGCCCTGTTCATTAAATTCTGAAGTGTTGTCTCGGCGATTCTCAAATTGGCCTCAATCTCGCTGATGGAGCTCACCAGTGGGCTGGGTACCAAACTAAGCTTCTCCCGAGCCAGACGATCGAATTCAATCCAGTTAGTTTTCGTATGGTGTCGATATGATTTGATAATTTTCGTATTAATATTGACACTGAAAGTAATGTACTTCAGCTCTACCCAGAATTACAGCGGACGACTGTAAAAGCTCAGTTATGCAAGACTAATAGCCCATTTCTACCAAAAGCTTAACTGCAGTTAGGAGCCCAAGCAAGTTCAAAGAACTTTAACATGGGGTGATCGGCAAGGTTTATTTCTTACTTTTTGCTCATTCACTTTCCTTTGCTTCCCCACCCTTCGAGGTGTAACAATCTTTTTCCAATAAGCACAAACTGCAGTTAAAGCTTGGTGGAAATGAACTATAAGACTTGACTTGACTTGAAAATTGTATATCTGGCAAATGAGCAGCGCGTGTATGTAGTTACCAAGGCGAGTTAATATAAGGGGGTAGCGGTAGTACAAAAACAAAAACAAGCTACAACAAAAACAAAAACAGAGCAACACCACCTTATTAGCCCAATTATGAATACTACAGGTGAGTTTGTTCTCCCGACAAAGAAATCTCCAATAATTAGCTCCCAGGGAGTAGCATTTTCCCCGAAAATTCGGGAGGAGAAAATTCGAACTTCGTCAGAGCTGTTTGACACTTTTTTGACAGCCCAACTCCGCCATTTAAAACAAAAAATCCTCATTGAATTTTTATTAATTTTGTCGGGTCCAGTACACGACTTCTTCTTAACCACTTCGGGAATAGTTTAGGCATATTTCAGGATCATTTCGTAACTAGTTTCGAACTTGTCTCAAAATTGACCTGAAGTGTTTTTGAAAAAGTCGTGAACTTGTCCCAAAATTATCCTTAACTAGTCCCGAAATATTCCTGAAATAGTCCTGGACTGGTGCCGAAATGGTCCTGAACCAGTGCCGATATGAAACCGAAATAGTCATCAAATCCCGAAATCGTTCGAAACAGGTCTTGAAATGGTCCTGAAAACAATTACAAATTTTCTGTGGGTTACACACGAAGTCGTTACAAATTGTATGCTGGGTAAACACAAGGTTAAGCATGGGCTCGACGTCCGAGGGATGAGTAGTGTTGCCTACTGGGCTCCTATTATGCTTGCCGCTGCTTAGGTTGCTGCCTGTTTGTCGTAGTCGGCGGCGTCACAGGTAACGAACATACCTTAAAGTGACACTAGTCAAGGCAAGAATTTTACATTACGTTAATTTTGGTCTTATGTTGCTCAGTTGAGCTCCATGGGGCGGTGGAGGCTCCTGGGTGTTTGGAGGCACCGGCGCATTGCGCAAATTGTGAGTCACTGTGAAGGCATTGGGTTGCCGTTGTGACTCAATCCGTTGTACATAGGTATTTCACCTAAGCAAAGTGCAATTCGGTTGGAGTCTTCTGTTCCGGTATTTGACTCGATGCCAGTTGAAAAAAGTGATGATGTTAATTGCCCTCAATTCAATTCATATTTTTTATTGTTTATCAATTTTAATTGTTTAATACAAATACGAAAGATTTGCGACGGAAATAAAATTACGACCAAATTCCAACTTAAATGAGATACTCGAGGCCATGAAGCATCCGATAACTGGTGTGGCCTGTTTCACTCAGACTCCCAGCCTGCCTTCCTACACATTTGTGTCATACGAAGCTTTACTTTGGCTTAAGTCACGTCTGGACAACAGCAGGCATCCATTGGACATATTGGAGGCCATGCGAAAGTAATAAATCCATAATTTGAGATCCTGTCATAAATAATAATGTGTAAAAAATTTTAGAGAGAAGATGATTTGCCATGCGTCCGGCGACTGGGATAAACAAGTCATACCCGGATTTTATCTCTACTATATAGCGCAGCAAGATAAAAATGCCAAGGGTATGTATAAGTGGTAGTAGTTGCAGTATTAGCTATGTATGAATGTATTTTTTTAGAATTTTAATTTACTTAATCTCACTATATGTATGTATGTAAGTATGTATAAAAGTTTCTTATCAGCAATAACGTTTTATCCTTGTAGAATATGTTAAACCTCTCTACGATCTAAGTGCTTTCGAGAATGAGTGGATGGAGATAGAATTACAAGGTTGTAATCATCTGTGGACTGATGAAGCGAGAGTCCCAAATATACCAACCTTCTTGCGGGATATACCATCGGCGCAATCTTGGGCGGACTATAGTCAAAATCGTAAGTGAAGAAAATAGGGAAAAAATAGTATAAAATTAGATAGAATTTAACAAAATGAAAGTGAGAAAAGTTAAGTAAAATACAATTAAACAAAATAGCATAAACATAAAATAGAATAAAACTAAATTGGCTTACCTACACACATAGTATATTAAATTGGAAATACTATATATTATACCAGTTGTATTTAGGGCCAGTTTTTCAGTGCACGGCCGCGGTTTAAACTAAGTTTAAACGCCCGATCTGGCTGGTTTAAACTAAGATCAGCCAGCTGTTCAATTTAAACTCAGTTTACTTAATCTAAGTTTAAACTGGCACTGAAAAACTGGCCCTTAGAGTAAAAAGTAGTTTCTTCATGATCCAATGATCGGAATTATACCAAATTAGTATGGAAGCACTCTTGAGATACTTTGGATAAATCGGAAAACAGTTTACGTGGTACAAAAACATTAAAATATTCCTACGGGTTGATAACTTCCACTGATACACTGATTTTTTTTATAACCGGCGTACGAATTTTTTTCGTGATTTACTAAACTTGAATCTGTTGGAACCAAAAGTCGTGTTCATATTCGTAAAAATTTGAAAGATCAAAGTGTTTAAAGTGTACATACATATATACATACACATACATATATCTCACATGAATTTGTATTCTTCCCATTATTCCAGGGAAAATTTACCGTCATTCACATTTGGAAATTAATGTCAATCAAAAGAGTGACCGAATGGAATGGGGTCACGTTAAGTATCATACTGTTATGCAACCCGGATACGCCTTTGAATTTGTTGTTGAGTGGGTTACAGCATCTGGGCCAATTGTGTGGGATTTGGTAAGCGTTATAGTTAAGCAATATACCGATTGTAGGAAGATTCCTAGCCCAAGCTGGTTTTTATTTACCTTATTTTATTGTCTTAGATATGGGGCTGGACACGTAAAGCGAATCATTGCAACTATGAATTGATATCTGTGCCCGCTGATCCGATGGCGGAACCATTTACTGAGAAGTCTGATCCATTGCGTGGTCCAATTTTTATACCATTGTCAGAAAAATTTTTAAGTGACAAGAGTGTTATGTTTGGTGGTAAGCTAGAAATTTATTGCCTCATTGACTATTATGCCAAATTAATATTCATATATACTTACACACATATTTACGTTTCAGAATTCGCTGAGGAGAGTAGAGCCGATCGTATGCTGCTCTTTCAAGAAGCCATACTTGCAAGGTTTGGATTTCTGCCGTGTGTGATAGAGAAAAAGTTTTCGTTTAATAAAGATGTAAGTGGTATGAATTAAAATTTTATGTTTTTTTTTTAAACTAATTTAATCGTTAAGTTATTTTGATCAAATATGGTATTGTTTTCATTCGCAGGTACCTAAGGAATATCAGTATGTGCATTGTTCTGGGCATATGTTTGTACTTATTCGGTAAATCTGCATTTTTGGTTAACATCTTTCTTTTTATAAGTAAAAATAAAATATGTATTCAAATGATTTCCAGTTGTTCGAAGAACAATTATCAAATGGACTCTCCAAGTCGGCAAGAAGCAAATGTGACTCGGTGTGTTTATGGACACACTAATAATACCAATGTTCCAAAAAAGGTATAGGCACATATTGATTTTGATTTATTTATTTATTTTTTTTTTTGATATGACCTCAAACTTTCTCATCTAGGTTGGATTTTTATGGGCCTGGAATCATATGATACCCAATAAGAAATGGAAATCGTTAGTTATTAAGAATTCACCAGATGGTGAAATTTTCCAATTGAAAATGTTAAAAGACTTTCGAGATTTTTGTTCCGACACTGATGAACGTCTGACGAAATTCTGGGAACATTGCCATGAGTTGAAACGAAAATCCTTAAAAATAGAAAACCCCAGCAATAATAACAATATTGAAATAAAAGTTAAATAAGCTAAGTCACAAGAGTAAGCTTTATATTTTCATACCCAGCGCGCTATTGTTGGTACGGACCGTTATAACCGTAAAAATAAATAAATTGATATGGAGAATAAATTTATCTTCATAACCCACTTAAAACTTACGCTACCAACTTTACTGAATTCGTAGTAAAAAGCATTTCTCTAATTTGGCTTAAGAAAATTTTGAAAGTGGATGTGACAATATTCATTCAAGCCATTTATCAGAATTTCAAGAGCTACTTGAACAAATTAAACTATGGCTGCGTTTCTTTATACATTCCGGATAATCCCATTTCACAGCAGGAATAAACAGAATACATTTGAAATATACGTTAACATATCATCAGGAACATTCTAAAGAATAAGTAAACAAAAAAGTTTATTCCGAACGTTCAGAATGAATAAAGAAATGCAGCCTATATCAATGCGACCAACTCCGCAGTTCTATGTAAAATATGTGATATTTATAAAGCGTGCGCTGGATATGAATATATAATGGTTTCAGGTAATTTAACTTAATTTTTTCAACTATTAAACGTTTTAAGTTATTTAGCAATTTTTAACTCAGTTTGGCGAAGAGTAAAGTTTGACTTTTATTATAATAATGCGGGCAATCTCTTATGAAGCTCCGTAAGCATTGAAATCAGTCTGATGATTTTTTTTTTTTATCAACTGTAAAAATACATTTGTCAAGCGAAGCTTTAAATTTTGACTTTACATAAAAATATTAATTTAAAAGCGTATACTTTTTAGACTTAATCGATTTATTGAATCTGTACATAGAATTAGGCACATGTTATGTGTTTGGCATAGACTTTTGTACTGTTGTAAAATCACTAAAACGAAAATAAAATGACAATATTTTGCTAAATATGTAGAACTTTTAAATATGAAATTCAATATATACCTATGTATTTTATTTTATTAATGCACTCATAATGACAAGTATATTTTTGCTGATTGACTCAAATTAAAAATATACTGATATTTTTACACGACTATTTCTCATCGTAAATAAGGTACTAACAAAGACCAATATTTTTAAAGCAAGCTTTATAAATACATATGTACGAAATCGGAACATAAATGCTGGTTTACCAAAAATATCGACTCGTGCGCCACCTATCATTCGGGCACGAAGAAGAAGACATTACGACCCAAAAGTTGAGGTATTCGCTGTTTATGGCTTCCGCTGAATGTTTTGACTGCAAAAATTTTTAGGTAATGCAATTTTCCGGATTCAAAATTATCGGTTTAGTTTATTCTGGCTAATTCGATGTGATGTCTTCGAAACAATTCGGGTATTCACAACCGTGTCGTAAGTGTGTAAAACATATATTAAGAGGGTTCGCAAAGTACCATCAAAGTCATATTAAGTATTTTCGCAGTGTTAAAAAAATAGTTGGTTGTGGTTTCAAATTCTCTAAACATTTATTTAAGCTTTTAAAGTTTACGACATATAACAATACGACACCGTTGTGAATCCCTCAAAAAATTTAAGCGGCATCCGAAATGAGTAATGAGGTGTGAACATGCCAATATTTTTTTTCATCCGAAAAAGGTCTGAAAAACGCAGAAAACAACTTTGAAACAGTTGGCATCACTGTAGCTAATTTCCCTGTTTGTTTTGATTACGCTTTCGTTTTTACTCTGAAAAAAAGAACGCTTAATTAAGCTGATCAAAGGAAAAAGTAATAAAATAAATTTCAATTAAGAAATACCAATTTAAATCAAAACATTTAGAATTCATTGCATGTGAATCCGGAGTGTATGTGTAGCTGACTGCTGATTTCGTGTAGGTAATTAACTTCNCCCTATTACCCATTTTTACAGCGTGAGGAACGCTTTCTGGGCTGTGTATGGCTTCCGCGGGCTCGTGTTAAACAAACTTATTTTTACGTAGGTGCAGGATACAAGCAACCACATTAACAGGTCTATTCTGCGCTGGTAACAAAAATTTTGTAACCGGAAATTGAAGTTGCTGTAAATTTGTAGACCCTTTTCGCATGCTGTGCACTCTTGTAACCGGTAAAATTTGTTGCCATCTCATAAGCTGGTAAGAAAATATTGCCCCGTGAAACATGCATCCCAGGATTTTCTCAAATGTTCATAGCTGAATTGCTGAATGTTTTGACTGCAAAAATTTTTAGGTAATGCAATTTTCCGGATTCAAAATTATCGGTTACGTGCAGAATAAACCTGTTAAAGGTCTTATACTATCTGTAAAGGTTGTGATGTAACAGCATAAAAGTTAAAAAAAATATTTGGGGGATGTCATGGGGGAATGCAACAGAATAGCCCGTCCTAGACCAGATACAAACGTAGCTTATTCTGGATAATTCGATGTGATGTCTTCGAAACAATTCGGGTATTCACAACGGTGTCGTAAGCGTCGTAATCTTTAAACGCCTAATAAATAAATTTAATTATTTTTCAAGCTGTCAAAGTTTACGACATACAACAATACGACACCGTTGTGAATCCCTCAAAGTGGCATCCGAAATGAGTAAGGAGGTGTGAACATGCCAATATTTTTTTTCATCCGAAAAAGGTCTGAAAATAGCTGAAAACAGCTTTGAAACAGTTGGCATCACTGTGGCTAATTTCCCTGTTTGTTTTGATTACGCTTTCGTTTTTACTCTGAAAAAAAGAACGCTTAATTAAGCTGATCATAGGAAAAAGTAATAAAATAAATTTCAATTAAGAAATACCAATTTAAATCAAAACATTTAGAATTCATTGCATGTGAAACCGGAGTGTATGTGTAGCTGACTGCTGATTTCGTGTAGGTAATTAACTTCCAGTATTTTGCACAAACTAGTGTCTTGCTCGTTTCGGAAAAACATTCCCATTTTAGTCAAGACTCCTCTCTACAAGATCTTGGTCAGTGTACAGATAAGTTCAATTAGTCTGCTACTGCATGAGCGAACGATACATATTTCGCTTATAACTTGCTTGCCTTCGATTTGCAAGCACGTCGGCTTAAATCCACCTTAATTCTTAACCCTATACATTTGCTTAATATTTGCATATAATTAAATTAATATATGTACCTGTACGCTCGAAATACTACTTACTTATGCATGCTTTTTTATTTTAGTTCAAACATGGAATCTCAAACCAGACAGCGCTTAAGAGCTCCAAATTTCACAAAATGTGAGAATTTACTTTTACGTGATTGCATACAAAAGCGAAAAAACGTAATTGAAAATAAAAAAACGGACCGAAATAGTCTTCAACAAAAGCAAGAAGCGTGGATGGAGGTGGCGAAGGAATTCAATGAAGCCAATACTGGCATCCAGCGTACTGTTGAGAGCCTGCAGCAAAATTATAAGAATTTGAAGAAGAAACTTCGTCAGTATAAGATTATATATATTTTTTTAATTTAATAATTTAGACACCTATATTTATTGATGGTACATAAATTTTAGGTAAAAGAAAACTCCTATCATCGAGGCAGGAAACAGTTGCAGAGACATTCAATACGTTGACTTCCGAAAAGAAGGAATTGGTATCGGCAAAAAGTGAATTGTTGCAAATTCAGTTGATAGATGAACAAGAAAGATTAGAACATAATCGTCTATTGAGGAAAATGGAATTTGAAGACGCCCAAAAGAGATATGAGCACAACGAAACAATTAGGATGTTGCAATTAGAGGAATACAGCTAAAATATTTCAAAGCATTTGCGCTAAAAACTGTATTATTTAAATTTTGAAATACTAAAAATATTTAATTTATTTCCCTTATTATTATGTTTAATTTATGTTTTGCATTTATTTAACTGTTACCAAAAACAAACCTAAATTTGTATGGGAAAAAAATGAATTGTTGCAAATTCAGTTGATAGATGTACAAGAAAGATTAGAACATAATCGCCTATTGAGGAAAGTGGAACTTGAAGACGCCTAAAAGAGATATGAGCACAACGAAACAATTAGAGGAATACATCTAAAATATTTCACGGCATTTGAGCTAGAAACTATATTACTTAAATTTTGCAATATTCAAATTATTTCATTTATTATTTTTAAGTTTTGCATTAATTTAACTGTTACCAAAAACAAACCTAAATACGGATAAGAATTTCTGATGGGACCATCTGAGCCTTATTTACATAAATCCTCTGAGGTGCCAAAAATAAATAAAATTTTCTAATAAAAATAGTGGTTACTGGTTAAACTGAACATTAATAATAAATAGGTATAATAGATTGGCGTAGCGGCCGCCACAAATGTCGGAAAATCAGGTGTGGAGATCTACTCTAATGGTAACGTAAATTCTGGGTTTTATAGAATGTTTTGTTTGTCGAAAGAAGTTCCAGAGTCAACGAAACTCTACCATTATAGTTAAGTGTCTAGCAGTACATAGGTATTGTGGTTGTTTACACTTGGCTGGTTATCAAGTTAGCTGGTTAAAAATTATTATTCTGCAGTGTACTTTATCGTAAATGAGCGCCGGTTGTAATCAATCAGCTGATTACAAATTGAGTGCTGCCATCCAAAGATTTTTGAATAAAACTGGACTGCTGCTTTGAAAACATCATTCAGACATATGATAAAAACAGATAAAAAAAATATAAATTTAAGTCTTAAATTGTTTCATATAGATATAAGTAAATATTCGCACAAGCTCCCTAAAAAAAAAAATATTTTACTTTTATTTATCAATAACGCGGCAACGCAGCCCATTTTGCAACTTTGACAGTTCGTGTTGTTTTTGTGCTTAGCTTTTTTTTTCTATTTAACAAAGTAATCAAAATACGCTAAAAAGATTCGTCTTTTGCCGTGATTTGGTGCTTCGAAGGGAGCAGAAAGTTTGGAAATTTTATTGGATTGAATATGTCGCCAAACGTTGTGCAGATATGTAAGTGATTGAATAATTGAGTTCAATTAAATGAGTTTCAGTCCACTGCTAAATGGTTGATGAAGAAGTGAAGTTTGTATGAAAGTGTGTAATGGAGTACGAATAAAAAAATGTTCAATTGGTAAGTTTAGTTTGGAGCATATAATTATATTTAATAAAATCGAATGGAACTGATAAAAGCAGATTTTCAGGCTAATTATTTACCTGAATGCTGATTGTAGGCAGAAGTCACTGTGAACGCATACGGCACCATACAATATAAGCAAGAGCACATACGAAATTTATAAAATATTGCCAACTCAGAAAGGTAGTCGGCGTTTGGACCATTCCAATAGCAAAGGACCTAATCGCGTTTCAAAATTTTGTTTGTAACGTTAATTGCAGTTGTAGTTGCAATTGTTGCCGCAGTCCTTTTGGAAATTCGCGAGTGGGCAACTGATGTAACTACATGTTACTCCATGGCACATTTCACTTGGTGAGTGCAGGAATCGATGCGTATACATTTCTAATTAATGATTAGGTATCGGCTTTCATATATGCATACTAATTGATTGATTAGCAATTTAATTTATTTCGCCTTTTAAAAGTTAATGGCAATTTATGCAAAGCAAACCAATTTAGTGATCACCACACAATGTGCCTATACATATGTATGATTGTGATTTATCGTAAGGGAAACGCGTTGAGACGGACAAATACTAAGTAAAAATGTACATACATACATATGTACATAAGAACATATTTTAAACTAACAGAATAAACCACAATTATTGTACCAACGCCTCGCAAATTGCCTTGCAGGTTTCGAAGATTTAACAGAATGATGAGCATACTGATACTTTATGGCTTGCTCAATTAGCCATACAATTGAAATTGTATAAAAATCAAAAGCTGAAATATGTCTTCATTCTTGCTTNTACATATTTTAAACTAACAGAATAAACCACAATTATTGTACCAACGCCTCGCGAATTGCTTTGCAGGTTTCGAAGATTTAACAGAATGATGAGCATACTGATACTTTATGGCTTGCTCAATTAGCCATACAATTGAAATTGTATAAAAATCAAAAGCTGAAATATGTCTTCATTCTTGCTTACATGTGAACATACATATGTACATATGTATATGCGCATATTTGTATACTATGTGATTGATAGTGTTAAAAGGGATTACTGGTTTTATTACATCGGTCATTGACATTAGTACTTGTGTGTAAATTACACAAATTTATTTTTAAGCTTATATGTATATCTTAACGTAGTAGTTATGCTTGTAAGCAATAAGCGGTTTCTATTTGAAAAGACTTTCTATCATTAAGCATTACTTTGAATTCACACCTATTAATTAATTTCGAAACTAGTTTTAATTCTTCATTATAGGTATGTGACTTTATTTAAATTTTTTTTTTTTTTGTTTAAAACATAAATTACAGGTATAACAAACACAACCTGCCTCAGTCAAGTGTCAGTCGAGCTGACACCGAACATCATGTACCGCTGTGTTCCATCACTGATGTGCAGCTGAGATTTCTAGTACCGGACGACTTAACCGAGGTTCCAATGAACAAATTCTTCATATGTACCCAAATATTTATTAACCATGTTTTATTTTCGTTTAAATTTAGGTACGAACATTGTGTCAAGATTGGTTTCCCATTGATTATCCGCTGTCATGGTACGAGGATATTACGTCGAGTTCGCGTTTCTTTGCGCTTGCTGCTGTCTACAATCTGGCCATAATCGGATTGATTGTAGCTGAAATTAAACCATATAGAAATCTAAACAAAGAGGTAAACTACATATTTCTTTGTTATGCAGATAATGAATATGTACCATATTATATTGTACATACTATGCATGTAATGGTCTAACATATGAACAAAGCACATGATATTTATGATTTTAATACTAGGATAAAGGGATTTTACCGGATTCGATGGGGCGTAATGCTGATATAGGGTATATACTATCTTTAGGAGTGCATCGGAAGCATCGGCGTAACGGGATTGGCTCACTGTTGTTGGACTCATTGTTGAATCACTTAACGACCGCTGAGCGGAATTCGGTCAAAGCAATTTTTCTACATGTGCTAACCACAAATCAACCTGCCATACTGTTTTATGAGAAACGGAGGTACCTACATCAACCTATAAATAAAAAAATTCTAAATATACACATAGTATAATGTTAAAAGATTTAATTGAAAAAATTTATGGATTGTCTACTTTAACGTAAATTCTGTATAACTTCCAGATTTCACTTGCATTCCTTCCTTCCATATTATTACAATATACGGGGAAAAGGGAAGGATGGTTTTACCTATGTCACTTACATCAATGGAGGACATCAACCATGGACAATATTATATCCTTTTCCAAAAAATTTGTCACAAAATTACGGTCGAAAAACGATAAATCGAAAGCTGACACCACACGAAATATATTAGTAGTTGTTTATGAATTTCTGCTGTTTATGCTTTGAATTATCGTTTTCAGACTTTACATATTTGTATTTAATCTTAAAACCCGTACGGTTTCCTTAACTACCTTACACAGATCACATCAAACATTATGCATCGAAGCTTAGACATGCAGGTGCAGTCTTCACATGGATTTCTACGCGACTGAGGCAAGTTGTGCGTTGGATTTGTCATAAAACCGTGTCACGTTTTAATTTTGCACATTAAGTACATCAACATTTTTCACCGTAAACCCACTGCTGCACCATGTGGTATACACGAAGAAAGGAAACAAATCCAAATCTGTAGATATATAAGTATTTATAGTACGGTGCTAGAGTAATAGCGAATAGGAACAGAGTATGTTTTTAGTTATTCAGTGTGAATGATAGGCGCAAGTTTTTTTTTTTTTTTTAAACAAATATGCAAATGTAATCATGGTACATTGTTGACTGCGTCCATACATACAACCACATACATACATGCATATACACATTGACATGCATTAAAACTTACTCTAAGTATATGCATACATATATAATTTGTAAGTAATTAAATTTTATAAGTAAGTTCTAACATACATAGGACAAGTTTGTATCACTCACCGAACATACATAACTGTAAGCACCACCTTGAAGTCATGTAAAGTCATATTTCACTTGTTATTTCGTCGATTTAAAATGTTTAAAAATATGTTTCTTTGAATAATCATTTTCGAAATATGCACAACACATTAACACAATATTTACACATGCGTCAATGCTAATAGGTTAATTTAAGAAAGGTTTTATTTATTATAACAAACAATTGTAGTCAGTTTAACACATTCATTTTTAATAATATTTTTAACTTCAGTTTTTTTTTTTTTTGTAATTTTTTATGCTTGTATTGTTTCATATAATTACCATAGTTTATTATTGTTAAATGATTCGTATATAAATCGATGGTCTCTCTGTTAAATAGTATAATTTTATTCAGTTTCAGGTCATAAAGTACAATAACCGAGCATCAATAAAGACAGTGTGTTAAAAATAAGATGTACATATATACTTCACATTACACATACACACACGGAAAAGTCGATAAACATACATACATATGTATATCCGTGAACCTATAGTTGGCTTAACTAACTAACATATTGATGTTTGGACACAAGAATTGTTTCAATTTAAACTTATTTCATACTCGGACAGCGCACACAGTCGTAGGTATAATTACAAAAGCCTGATGCAACCTTGAAACGATAACGATTTAGGAACGTATGTTATTGTTTCAAGTCTACTTGCTTTATTTGTATGTATAGTATTTTGTAAAGTATTTTAAAAATAATCTAATTAAATAACATTTTTAATTCAATGTTTATCTTTTTGTAGCGAATTTCAAAGTGAAATTAATGTATGCATAATAAAATATAGCGAGTATATGCCGGATTCGGTCGTTGTTATTGAAATACCCAGTATAAAGATGTACATATTGACATGTACATATGTCAACATACTTATCGTCGTTTAAAGTACAAAACCGCGTATCAAGATAACGCAAAACCGCGNTATATGTAAATATACATATCGTCGTTTAAAGTACAAAACCGCGTATCAAGATAACGCAAAACCGCGTATGTGAGGTTGCATAAATTATTTTCTAGAAAGTAAAAACACTCATATTTCAAAATGCGGGTTTTCAGAATGACGAAACGCGGTTTTGTATTTTAAACGATGATATATTAGTGGATGGTGTGACTGTTTTAAAGCTAACTCTGAATATAGTGCCGAACTTCACGTCAAGCCTTTTAGATGGTACGGTACTCAGCTCTCACGCCGTGATATAAAATTAATGGCTGAATAGGGCGTTTAAAGCATGAAAAGCATTAAGAGTACACAACTCCACAACATGCCTTTTCGGACATTCAGCTATAGCTGAATTGTAAAGCAGAGAGCCTTGAAAGTTTGTTGTGGAGTTGTACTCAGTACAATAGAACTTCACAAACAATGTTTTTTAGATATTCAGCGCTTTGTAGGCTTTCAGCAATCAATTCGGCTTAAAAAACTTACATCCATACATAGCTGTACCAAGCGCTGAAAGCCTAAACACTGTTCACAGTTTAAAACCTTGGGGTGGAGTTCTATTTTACCTAACAATTACATATCGATGGCTGAGTGAAAGATCGACCTATCTCGGCAGCCAGTTCGAAAACGCTCTATCTAAAAAAAACTCTTCAAGAACGCCCTATTTCAGAATTTAATTGAAAAACACCCTATCTCAAAATTCGGTTCAAAAACGCCCTATCCCTATTCAAAATGTATTGAAAATATGCTGATATAGGGCATTTTGAAACGAATTCTGAAATAGGGCGTGCTTGAAAAGTTTTTTGAGATAGAGCGTTTTCGAACTGGCTGCCGAGATAGGTCGATCTTCCACTCAGCCATCGATATATAGTTTATTTATACACATATAAAGTATATTTATACACATAGATTTCTGGTAAAAATTGCAATTCATCAAATATTTAATGCACCTCAAAATTACAAAGCCGAGGTAAATACTCGAAATTATGTGTGGCAACTTCAATTCCAAATAAATAGTTATTAGATACGGCAACACTAAACAAACAACAAATCAGTCGCCCTGTACTTCCGGTAGTGCATTCCAATGAATTTACAATCTAGAGCTGCGAAACTATCGATTTTAAGCAACAAAACAACACGTTGCAATTGTAAATTTTAAACAATTTACAAAAACGTGGAAACTTCGAGTTTTTCGAGTCATCAAAATTTTCAGTTTTTTAATTAGATTTCTTAGAAAAATTTTGTTTATGCACTTTTGTAGTCCATTATGTTTTAGTAAAATTGCAAGTTTGAAGTAGCTTGGGCTTACTGTAGATTTTTGGCAATTTTGGCTGCATTTCTTTATTCATTCTGAACGTTTGGAATACACTTTTTTGTTTATTTATTCTTTAGAACGTTCCTGATGATATGTTGACGTATATTTCAAACGCATTCTGTTTATTTCGGCTGTGAAATGGGATTATCCGGAATGTATAAAGAAACGCAGCCTTTATCTTTCCGATAGTATTGCGATAGTGGCAACCATTCATCGATAGTCGTGTCAAATTGAAACTATCGACAGTGCCATCGATAGTTTTGCAGCTCTATTCCAATCATAACTTCTATTGATTGGGTGGCAGCACCGCAAACAGCTGGAGAGCGAATGAACCATAAAGCAACATAGCGATGTGACAGTGAGTGATAATTTGTCAAGACGAAAACATAAGAATTTTGGGGTCTGAAAGTGTCGGGAGTGATTGCGTTGGCATAAATATATAAAAGGGAAAACTCAGGCACATTGACAACAAATATCCTTCGCTCGTTTCACCTATCATACACAGAAAATCAATCGGTCTCCCTACGGTTTTGTTAATTTCAACTGATACCTTAACCGTGCAGTGTATAAGTAAAAGATAGTGATCCTAAACGGAAACTAAAAGTAATAGCAACGAAACGAATATATGAATTGAATTACAAGTTCCGTGCATGCAAATTATATGCTAATCGAATTTACAGCACTTTGCTCCTAACACTTCTTTCAAGTACTTATCACCTGCTCGCGGTATATACAAGATGCTGAATCTTCAACGTACAATATTTTATGTGCTGCTGTTCTATGTCAACACCGTATTGGCATGGGGTAAGTTAGAAATATAAGGCTTTCGAAAAGATATCACTTACAGGTAAACGTACGTGTGAAATTATACAATGATGTTGTATAATGGACAAACAGCTGAATGCAATGTACTCTTGAATGCCATATCTAATCGAAATTTTGCATTGCATTCTACTTGAATGGCAAGATTTTCAGCAAATGTTATACATATGTAGGTATGTGCTGGGCACTGAAATTAAGCTAAATTCGTTAGGTTAGGTTTCCTTATTAAATAAACTGATAAAAAGTTAAGAAGCCAAGTGCCGGTTTCTACGTGAGCAAATTGGAAAAGATAGTACGTAGGTATTATCAGTATATTTTGCTACCAACGATTCAATACTTCCACGCATGAAGTTCAATGTTACATGCATTACATGTGCATACATAGAAGTAATCACGCAGGCAATGAGTTCTTATGTAATAAGAAAAAAATAAAAGTAAATGAGAAAATTTAACAAATGCACATTCTTGGCAACATATTGTGGACTTTCTTGGAAATGTATGGTGAGCTCTTAGTTCAAGGTCATGCGCTTTAAATAATTTTGCTAATACATCATTTACGAGATTATCAGAAGTATTAACATTCAAACACGTGCGTACACATATGCGTTTGCTTTATACTTGCGTATTCATAAACGCAATCAAGGTTAATTATAAATTATGCTTTGAGAATATCGATTTTTACTTCCATTTTCTTATCAATGCATAAAATATATTTTAAAATATGTACTGATAACTGAACTCTTTCTTGCTGATCACTAAACAATTGCCGTTTTATTTACAGCAGTAATACGCCTTGGATACCACCAGTCTTCTGTTAAAGCAATCATACTGCATAAATTTGTGATTATGTATATATGTATGTAGGCATTAATTTTGCCGATTGGTTTTTCATTATGTACATACATATGTACATATGTATGTATTTTGTTTATGGTGTGATGAATTACAGTTTTGCCGGCAAAAGCGCCATAGCGGTTGTCATTCCGGTCACGTATGCATTTCTTTTCGCTCGCAATACGCAAGCGGCTCGTATAGGTATTGTCTTCTTTTTGAAACTATGTGCTTGTTTTTTTTTTCTTGTAGGTTTTCTTTATAAACTTTACACCAGCAATATCCATGTGATTATCTATATTAATAGTGTAAACATTTAAAAAGCGTTTGACTTGCTACATTAGCCTTTTTATCGGTATCGCACATCCGGCGCATTGCTAGTGAACTTTGCCATTACTGAACACTGCACTTTCTGCTTCCGTTCACGAAAGCTGTTTATTCTGATTATGATCGTATCTATTTAAAATTTAGCGATTATAAAAATGAAGAAGTTATCAAATATATACTACATACCCCCGAATTTAGAAAGAAAGACCCTATCTCACATCGTCGATAAAATAAGATGTATCTAGCTAGTAATCCAAAATACACTTTTTGCTTGAATACACCGACACAAAAAAAAAATGGTGTGTGCTTTTAACCAGATCTACCTAGGGACATGTATTTCGACCCACTGAATACGAATATGTGCACGAGTCAAACGGACCTCAGATTCAGATTCAGCGCGTCGAAATATATTTCGGTTGTCGTTCCCACGACAGTCGGGTCTACGTAACCGGAACGACCCAGATTTGTATTTGGCCAAGGACTGTCACTCCAACAACACTCCCCAAAAGGTCTTTTGGGAATTTGTATGTTGCTACAACAACAACAACATATTTCGGTTGTTGTTGTTGTTATAGCGGCTACAACAACCCCGCCCAGATCGGTTGATATCTCAGTCGTTGTCGTCAAGTTCCTCTAACGGCAGCCCTTAGAAGCGTGCAGCCTCAATAGCGTCAGTTCACAGGGACAAAGGCGTTAGGGTTGTTGGGTTTTCCGGGCATAGGAAGAGATGTTTCGAGTCATGAGGTGTGTCTCCGCATGCCGGACACTCATTCAGTAGGTGGGTCTGGTTAAACACACACACCCCTTTTTTTTGTGTGCCGGTGTTATGATGTACTTTAACGAATTATAAGTTCCCACATCGTTTTATGCAAAAAAAAAATATATATATTTAGTTACGGCTTTTTTGCATTTCTATACATATGAAGGTAACGATATGTATGTACATAGGTACTCGAATTGAATGTCGTTGACAAAAACTGGTTAATCAAAAAATTACTTCTTAGTTTAAGGGAAAGATTGGTCCTTTTTAAAAACTTAAATTTATCTCAAAACCTAGTCAGTTTTATTTGTAAACAACCAAAATGATTTAGTAAAAATTCAAAAAGTTAGAAAAAATTAAAATTGCATACCCATAAAATCACCATGTACATACATACATACATAAATATGTATGTACCACTGCCCGCGACAAAAGATAGCACATCAACATTTTGACCAGTTTTGACTACTTTCCTTTTGCTTTTTTTAAGGTTCATTAATTTTCTATTAAAGTTCAGCTACTTATCAAAAAAAAAACGTATACATAAGTCCGAATTTCAAACTTTGTACAAAAATTTAAAAAAATTGCTCAAACTTTTCATCCCAATTCCAAGCATTTTAATTAGAATTTCCAAATTAATTTTTGGTATGCAGTTTTATAGCTTATTAAATTCTAGTTTAACAAAGTGAGGGTTTGTAGTTGCTAAGAAATCGCATTGATTTTTGATAATTTTTTTCTGACGGTGTCCTGCACCCCTTTTCCATATAAAAATTGATTTAATATGGAAGAAAATGCGTGATACCGTCAGCAAAAAAATTATCAAAACTCAACGCGATTATTTAGCAACATGAAATTTGCACTTTATCATAATAGAATTTAATAAGCTATATAACTGCTTACCAAAATTATTCTAAAACTAAAATTAAAGTGCGTGGAATTGTGATGAAAAGTTTGTGGAATTTTTATAATTTTTGTACAAAGTCATGTACATATTTGTTAGATAAGGGACTATACTTTTATATAAAAATAATGAAAATTAAACAATAGTCAAAACTGTTTAAAATGTTGAGGTGCTATCGTTTTGTCGCGGGCCGTACATGTTCTACTGCATTGTGCCCCAGCTCAGTGGTTCCCTACTTCTTTGCTCGCTTACTATATTGTATGTTCTTTGTCACTCTTGATACCAAAAAAGTGAGAATGTGATTTAGAATCGATAACCTTTTTGAACCATAAAGTTAAAAAATCCGGTGTGAAAAGCGGGGATTAGATGTTTGACACATATTCATGAATCTGATCAAACAATCGTCCTCGTCTTAAAATCGTCCATAGGCTGTAGGTAGTAGGATGAACAACGTGAGGAATGTCTCCCTCATTTGTAGCTCGGTCCTTATCTATGTAGCTCCTTTGAATTTCTCTGTTGTTGTTGTTGTTGTTGTAGCGGCTACAACAACCCCGCCCAGATCGGTTGGTATCTCAGTCGTTGTCGTCAAGTTCCACTAACGGCAACCCTAGGAAGCGTGCAGCTTCTGTGGGGTTTGCCCATAAGGACAAGGTCGTTAGGGATGTCGGGTTTGCCGGGCATGCGAAGAGATGTTTCGAGTCATGTGGGGTCTCTCCGCATGCCGGACATTCATTAGGCACATCCTCATTCAGCCTACTCAGGTAGGAGTTTGAATTTCTCTCTTTTTATTCGGTAGTAAATTCCTACACATTTCCATGAAAGTATGTATGGTATGAATGCTTGCACTTTTATGACGCTTGGGTTATCAAATCGTTTGGTTATTTACCCTTTATAAAGTGCAGACGGTGCTACTTTACCGAGTATAAACTTTTCTGCAATCTCTGCATGGTGTCCAATAACAAATATGTACATATGTACCTATGTATATGTATATGAAAATACTTTAGGATGGATCACTCTCAATAAAAAAAAATAAATTAGTACTCTTTTTCCATCGGATATACAAAAAGAATTGTATTTAAGACATTCCTAAAAAAACTCGCAAAAATTTTAAGATTTACGTAAGCTGGACCTATTTGAAAATACCTCAAAAATAGAATTTTTATAAAAAAAAATTGAAAAGTCTGCGCAAAATGTATACAAATTTAAAATAATGAGATTTTTAGAAGTATTTTCAAATCGGTCTGGCTTCCGAAAGTCCTAATATTTTTCCGAAATATTTTGGCCGAAGTCGTAAAATATAATAAATTTTATTATTCCGGGGGAAAACCGCAAGTTTTTTTTTATATGTGTATCACCTTAATGCACATATATATTTATGTATAATTTAAAGTTAAAAATAAATAAATTGGTATGCATTCGAGCATGAGCGAAACATTCGAGTTCATAATAAATAATAAACACGATATTCATTTTGAGCCTGACTCTTCATTTTTGAATGAGAATGGCGTGTTTATGTTTTGTGCAAAATAAACCGACACGTGTTTTTATATTTCAGCATACCATGCGAAATTTACCAATTACAATTGTTTAAACTTTTGAATTGCGAAAAAGTACGAAAATTGTAAGATGTTTCGAAATGTTGTATTTTTTCAATGATTTATTATACAAAAATTAGATTAGATCCACCAATTTCAACAAAATTTCATAAAAATTTCAACCTTTTTTATCGTAATTAAAAAAACGAGTATGCAGTTTTAAAGCTTACTTATGCAATTTTCGCATAATAAAGTTCACATTTGACAATTTCATTTTTTTCTGACGGTATTAAGCATTTGTTTCCACATAAATATTACTTGCGTACCTCAACTTTTATGGCAGAAACTGGTAAAACTGTCAATAAACAAAATTGCCCTCAAAGAAAGAGAGAAAACCAAAAAGTACGGAAATGCTTTTCGGTTGAAAACTGGCATTTCTGGCAATTTTTTTAACATCGCCGTTTTCTACAATTGGCGATTTTCCAAGTTATACGCAAATATACAGACAAATAAACAAAAATGCTTACAAAATTTGAGATTAACTTATTTTTACTAACGTAAAAATGCAGATGTATTTTACATTTTGTTTATATGTACTCAGCTTTCCATTTGTTTGGACAGATTTTACCAGCAAAAGTTCGCAACTTCTTACAAAGTGAGAACCTAATGTACTCTTTTATTTGTCCTCTCATTTGCCAGAGAAACGTGTACGGGAACACTTACTGGCAAATTCTGGTAAAAACTTGCAGCTTCTGGCGAGTTGGGGAACACAAATAATATTTGGAGCATTTTTTTTTTATAGATATCGAGGAAAATGCAACTCACTTGACAAATGATGTAGTGGATTTTCATTCCGAACCGAACTGGGCGATTTGTTTGAGTGGTTCGAAGCCCGAAAACGCGGCGGTTCGGTTCAAAAACCGGTTTGCAGTCCTTACGGTTAGCATTTTTCGAAATTACTAGAAAACCAAAATAATAGTTGCATTCATGATATTGAAAAACTGAAGGACAATTTCAAGGACTAAATGTGGGGTCAAAAGAGTTTTATTTACATAAACACTAAAAAAATTTGTTCATGTAAGATGTAAAAATAGTAGTGCATAAGAAAAAGTTTTAAATTTATGTTAAATTATTCATATTAATACTAAAATTTAGCACCATTACTTAATATTTGGTAGCATGACCGTTGTTTTTAATCACTGCTGCATAACGATTTCTTTTGGAGTTTTACGAGGCGTTGGCATCGTGCCTGTGGTATTGACTGCCATGCGTGGCCCATAGTTCGTGGTTATTTTTTTTTCATTTTAGATCCCTTACGGCTTTCTTAAGGTTACTCTAAAGGTTTTCTATAGAATCGAGATCAGGAAATTGAGCTGGCCACTCGTATGACCTCAATTCCGTTGTCCCGAGATCACAATTTTGCCACCTTACTTGTATGCTTCGGGTCGTTATCCTGCTCTTTTTAGTATCGATTTGAGTGGCATTTCCTCTTTAGCGAATGGAAGTTCTTGATCGTTTTTATCCAGTATATTGGCTCGACACGATGATATGAAAAAAACTCCCCATACCATAAAGGGCCATTCACATACAACTTTCCTCGCTTTGCTTGACAGTTCAAACTTTGACAACAAAGCGCGAAACGCAGAAGGTATGCTACAATAAACGCTTTGACAGCTTTTGCATTCTCCTTTTCCTCCATATTTTTTATCTGTAAAATAGATAGCAATATAATAATATGCATAAATAATAGCAATAAAAATTCCTATTTACTCTATTTTTGTCATTAAATGCAAATGCAAGCGCACAAGAATAGACAAATGTAGACAGCTGATTGCCAAAGCGGGCAAAAGTTGAGAGTTGCCCAAGATTTTGCTTCGTTTTGCTTTGCTTTGCTTCAAACGTTTTTTATGTGAGCAAAGAACTATCAAGCAAAGCGAAGAAAGTTGTATGTGAATCACCCTTAATACTTTCATGCTTTAACGTCCATATTTGGGGGCGTCTTACAAACTGCCGAGCCTTTACCACCGTATACAACAATTTTTGACTCATCCGTTAACAGAATGTTCCTCCACTTCCGAATAGGCCAATCCAGTTGTTTTTTTTTGGCAAAATCTAGTTTGCGTATCAGAGGATTTTTTACTTTTACTTTACGTGGAATTCTAGCGCAAAGCTTGTGTTCTCGGAGCCGTCTCTTTACTGTATGAACACTACATGGTAACTTTAGGTTATCCGAAATTTCTAAAGCTTACATTGTGGGACGAGTCTTAGAATATTTTAAAATTTGCCGTATGGTAGTCGTAGACAATTTCTGCTGGAGGCTGAACATCCACCAATTTTTTCCACTTCTTTATATGTTTTCCCATATTTAATAAGGGTTTGAATAATTCCACGTGTTTCGTGGGTGCGGTGCAGACTTCGTTCCACTGAAAATTACAAAAATAAGTTTTTGTCTATTTCGCCTAAATATATAACAAACCAAGTCATTAAAATTATTTTTATTCCGAAAACTGAAATATTCTCAATTGAAGTTAAATTTTGCGACTTTATTTGTTCTGCGCTACTATTTCACTGCTCGCCTTAAATGCCGTTCACAACAGGGGATACTTCTAAAAAAAAATTAAACCGTAGCTGTTGAACGGTTTGAAATTTACATAAAGTTTAATCATACACTAGAGATGATAATAAAAAAAAAAAAACTAGATTCCAATATCGAGTAGTGCATCTCGCAAGTGCGCACTACTATTTCAGTGATCGTAACTGTATGTAAATTCAAAGCTTTAAAGCCGTTTTTCTCGAGTTACGCTTCTTTGAGTTTTGACACCGTTGAGTTAGTGACAATTAATAGATTTTATTTTGCTTGGGTACACAATTTTTTACCTAACTTTATTTGCAAAGTGTAATCGGACGATCTTGCAGAAACAAAAATCAAATTAAATATGATCGATGTGTGTATGTATGTATGTATGCTCTCATACATACATATGTAAATGGAAAAAGCTAGGCTTGTAATTTTCTCAAGTTATAACCCCAAAATCGTTTCCTCGGAGTTCGCGAAAAAAACGAACGCAAAAAAAAAATTAATAAAATACTCGCAACAAACAAAATATAGCATCGGAATGTGTTGAACTTGATTTGAAATGCTGAAAATTAATGAACAAAAATCAAGAACTAGCACAAGATTTTCGAAATTATCTAGAGTTCTTTTAGATATCAAAGACGTAAAAGCTAGCCGAAAATGCCATAATAAAAAATGTCGCGAACTAAAACTTGTTAGATTTTTTCGAATAAATCTGACAACATCAAGGCACACGCTACAAATCGGAGGAGAGGCTCGGCCAAACACTAACATACATACATATATGTATGTATAGAAATCTATATTTATTTCCAAATAGAAAAGTTTATACCGCTTTATCACGGATAGATTTTAATTGTTCAGAGTTATAATTTTAGTTATCAGTAATTCAGTTATTATTTTTGAAAAGTATTCTTAGGTATATACATATCAGTGGCCCTCTGCAGTAACGACACAGCTTAAAACTAAAACGAGTAAATAAGTTTAAGTTCGGGCGAAACCGAATTTTATATACCTTTGTATGGTAGGCAGGGGTATTTTTCCCGATAACAAGGGTTTTCGATAATATGCTGAGATAGACTTAGGGACGCAAGAGTCGGGATTGAGTATAGCCGTGCAACTGTAACTACATACACAGCACAACGACTATACCACATTGCACTCCACTTGTACTTTGTTCTATTAGAATTCAATTGGGTACCAAACTGCATCTTTGTAGGAAATTTAATTAAAAAAGTTAGAAATCTTTACGAGTTTTTTTTTTTTAATAATGCACAAAGTTTGAAACTTGGATTTGCACGGGTTTTGTTAAAGAATGAACTACACTGCCGGAACAAAGTATTGGCACAGCAAAATTTTCACAATATATGCACGCAGTCTCTTCTTTTTTCGAAAATACTTTACTAGCTCCGAACTTTTGTTTTTTTTTTTATTAGAATTTAATGGGCTGCAAAACTGCATACTCTGATACTGATTAAAAAGCTAAAAATTTTGATGAAAATTTGCTGAATTTTTGCGAGTTTTTCACAAAGTTTAGGAATTATATTTTTTTATACAAAATTGGCGGAAAAATATTAGAATAAAAATTGTTGCATATATTGTGAAAAATTTGCTGTGCCAATACTTTGTTCCGGCAGTGTATATTTTGATAAAAAATAACCAAAATTAAATAACAACAAAAACAATATGTTAAAACTTGTCAAAATGTGATGCGGCTATAATTATTTCCACCACTGTACATATTTGACGAGCCAGTTCACATAAAAAATAATAATATACTGCAGAACTTTTTTTATAAACCGTAACTATTAAAGTACATATTATTATTATTACGCAAATAGAAAGAAATAACACCACAAAAAGAAATTAGCCGTTAGGTGATGCGGGATCGATTTTTCTTTTTTTTAAGCACTAATAAAAACTTGTCTTAAATATTTTTTAAATTACATACTTGCTTTATGTTTATTTTTATGTTTGAAAGTGTGTTCGTTTGACTCATTACATTTGTTGCATATAAACACTTGCATTTTAAGCGAGCTACACTGACTTGAGTTTATTCGATACATTTGATGCCATATAAACGTGCAAACTGACTAGTATGTCAACCGTATTTTGATAACACAGGATGTTGGTGTCAAGAAGTTTAACTTTAGCTATTTTTTAAGAAGTATTGTGTGGTGTGGTTAATTATACAGCATCTGCTTCTTCACTCTCCGCCCATCTTATACAAAACCGTTCCGAAAATCACTTTACGATTTAATTTTCTCGCCAATGTTTCTACATAGTACATACATACGTCACTATTGTATACTTTTTTATGCACATCAGTTTAGTGATAAGCGAATTCAATTGTGTGCTCATGATTTTCAAAGCTATGTACTTTTCTCCAGCGTCTTTTTTTCAACGTTAACTGTGAAGCATTGACGTCACAGCATACATACATATGTATGTATGCACCTAAGCAAGCAGTGGGGGCGCATGGGTAGCCAAGTATGCCTCCGCGACTCAGAGAATCATTCAAAGATTTTAAACTCCATCACACACACACACACACACACACGCACAATTGGTGACGGGAGTATTCAATCGAAGAATTCTTTAAATGCCGCACTTGCTTGCTTATCTTCATTCACCAGCAGCGACGCATTTCAGGCAGGCATCATTTGTGGGCCAATCCAAAAAGGGGGCGGACTACTACGTGCACACATGTGTGCAAGAGCAACAGGTTTTTGCGTGCTTACTTAAGTGCCCGCATGCATTTCTTATCAATTACGAGAATGCCATTAAATTTAGCATTTCTCAGTGGAAAAGCATTGTATGAGGAACATACATATATTTACTTTAGTTAGTGTGATTTGATTGAAGGTGTAAACAATTTTTATTTTTTTTTGTGGTGTGATAAATAATTTTTTTTGCTTGCGTAATTTTTTATAATTCACATTCCTGCTATCCATTTACGGCGTTAGACAGCATATAAACATGCATGTTAAATATATACTTATTTTTTTCATTCAACCAGCGCAAAAGTTAATTATGAGAAAGCGAAGAAACTGAGTTGGCGCGTGCTCTCAAGCGCTTTATGCGGAAATACTCGTAGCCGCTGCATCTACCAGTTAAAAAAAAAATACCAGGCAGTTCCGTATACAAAAATATATTCTAAAAGGCGACACAAAATGATTCACATTAAGCACGCGGTTCAACAGTAGGTAATAATTCAATCAGTTAAATATTGTTTATACGTACATACATAGAACTACTTTCACTTGTATAAACCGCAGCTGTTAGATAATACATACATACCTACTCGTAATGTCAAAGATTATTTCAATAATGATGCATTGACTGTAGGTGCATGTACATACATACATAAATTTTATCCAGCAAACCCTGAAACTGTTCTTATTTGCTTTTGTTTTGAAAATTTTAGCTTACTTTGTAAAAATTGGTCAACGTTCAATATTTTCTATAGATTGTCATCTCTTATCAGGAGAAAAGTTTCCTAAAAACCAGAAAAAATCTACCTTGAAAAATAAAAAAACGCCCTTAAAAATCCATAAAAATTACCTAAAACCAGAAAACGTGCCCGTTATGCATTTTATAATAAAAAGCAAAAGTAAGACAATTTTCGGGATTTTTGGAACTATATCGGAATAATTGGAACTGTTTCGAGATTATTGGAATTATTTAGGAATATTTGGACTACTTTGCGATGTAAAGGATTTTCGGCACTGCTTCGGAGTATCTGCGCTATTTCAGGAATTTCGGAGTTATTACTGGATTTTTAGGCTTTCAGGTCTTAGTTCCGAAACTGCAATTAAGAAATAGTCACGAAAATCGCGAAGTAGGCCCAAAAACCCCGAAGTAGCCCGAAAAGTAAAACACGAAGAGTCCCGGAAAATTGTAGGTCCAAAAATTTTACGAATTCAAGTACCTATATGTACAGCTCGCGACAGAAGATATCACATCAACATTTTTACCAGCTTTGATCGTTTTTCTTTAGTTTTTTTAAGGTTCATTAGTTTTTTATTAAAGTTCAGCTCCTTATCTAAAAAAAAGAACACATAAGTTCAAATTTCAAACTTGGTACAAAAATTTTAAAAATTGCACAAACTTTTCATCCCAGTTCCAAGTATTTTAATTAGAATTTCTAAATTAATTTTTGGTAGTATTGCAAAATTTCATGTTCCTAGCTGCATAAATGGAGGAGTTATAACGAAAATTCTCATAACTGAACAATCAGTTGTATGGGAGACATATGTTATAGTGGCGCGATCTTTGTTATTTTCACTGTAAATATTCTGTTAATAAGGAGCGAAAACGTTGCGAATTTTCATGTCCCTAGCTACTTAAACGAAGGAGTTATAACGAAAAATCTTACATCTGAACAATCAGTTGGTATGGGAGCTATAGGTTATAGTGACCCGATTCTTTCGGTTCCGACCAATGATTAATACATTATAAAAATACACCCACCTACCAAATTTCATCCGGACATCTCGAAAACTGAGAGACTAGATTGCATACAAACAGACGGACAGGCAGACAGACGGACATGGCTAAATCGGCCCAGCTCGCCGTTCTGATCATATAAGTATACATTTTAATGGGTCTATCTCTTCTTATTCTGGTACTTACAAACATCGGACCAAAGTTATAATACCATTTCATGCGCATGAAATGGAAAAGTAATTTTCTTCAATCAAAATTTCTTTCAGCTTGCAGCTTTCAAGCTTTCAAAAAAATCTTCGTATGTCTATTTCTTCAAGAAAATTTACAGCAAAAGCAAAGTACTTTTTCAAGCAAAAGAAATAATGAAAAATATCTCTTGTGATTTTTCTTGAGAGCTGCCCTTTAACCAACAACCCGATTCTGTGCACTTGATATAGAAATTTTTTTTATAATTTGTCAATTTTTTTATTATTCATCCAGAATTGGAATTCTAGCACAGAACTTAAAAGCAATTTTCTTGATAAATTATCATGATTAAAAACGCTAGTGATAAGAGTTTACAAATTGAAATTTTCTTATGAAAATTATATACTTAGTATATTAAAAAATTTGTTTCTAACATTTAAATACTGCATGTGCCGGCATTTGAACCTCCGACACAGAATTTAGAGCCGACATCTCTACCTACTCGGCTAGGGCAGTCAAAAGTTTTTTTTTTGCTTTTAAATTCATATTTTTCATATGTGACAATGAAATCAGTTCCACTCATGTGGAAATCAGTCCACGCCCAAAAATCCTTGGCAAATTTTCTTATGGCGCAATATTTCTGTTTGGGCGAGAGATTGCGGCCAAATGTGCAACCGTAAAATATTTGTTTTTTAAATTATATTTGTAACTGATTTACAGTGTGCTATCCGCGCTTTATGTCCCATTTCCTTATTAATAGCGGACTTGCCACAGGGTACAGTAATGGCCTTTCTAGTTTTTTTCATTGCCGGTCCGCTGCTGGGCAGGCTTCCCGCCGAATATGATTCGCGAACATTTACTCCATCCGCGAGACTCAAGGTTATACCGTACAATGATGAGTATTGGAACTGGGGTACAGTATCCTCAGCTTAATTGGTTATGACAAATTACACTTTTTTTCTTCCTTTTTCGGGAAACAAATTAACTGGCGATTTTTCAAATGAAAAGTGGTTTAAACGGGCATTTGGTTTTTATTTTTTTGTTTGTGAAAATATCTTAGTAAACTGTATAAGCGTCCAATGTCTGCTTAATTTTCTTGGCTTTTGTTCAGAACTTTATCTACACTTTTATAATTTTGGGTGCAATATAAATCAACAATCTATTCTTGCAAAATGCTGACACGGCTCTTTTTCTACTTTACTCACTTTTCAATTAAGTGCAGAACTAAATTGAACTCTTTCTAGGTCAAAATGTTATTGACTTCGTTTCAGTAGTGCAAAATATACTAAAGATACAAAAAAATATGAGCATACAAAAATAAATCGGGTAAATTCGAGAAGTTCAGTTAGTATGCATTCACAATCTCCTATTTATCTATATGTAAATATGTATGTATGTGTGTATGCGCAATACAGTGACTCACAAAAGTGTTCACATGTTGAATTTTTTTTTTAAATATTCGCAATGTTTTTCAAGTTAAAATTTATTTGTTATTTTTTTAATTGTCTCGTAAGTAAAATTTTCAAACTTTATATATACAAGGTTTTTAAAAATTTAGAACTTTAATACGCGGGTTTTGAAGCCCAGTAAATTTTAGTTAACAGAGTGCAAGTTTGAAGCACCTAAGGATTCGCGTGGATTTTTTAATATTTTTTTTTCCGCCGGCTTTTTTGCGGTTAATTTCCATACAGCAAGTGCAAAAAAAAGTGCAAAAAGCCATCAGCAAAACCAAAAAAAAAAAAGATTAAAAATCAACGGGATTTAGCCGCTTTAAACCTGAACATCATGAGACTAAAATGGTATGATCTATAAAACAAAACGTTCCTAGAAATTCCGATTAAAAGGTTCGAATTTTTGATGAAAATTTGTTGAATTTTTCAAATTTTTTTATAAAGTTGGTTTGGTCAAAACATGAACAATATTTTAGTAAAATAATAAAAAAATGTATATGTAAAAATTGTGAATATTTAAAATAATCAACATGTGCACCCTTTTTTGAGTCACTGCATGTATATACATTCATACAAATCTATGCATAGAAAATCAGCGTATATCGCCGCGTCTTTTTGTTTTAACGCTTTAACATTTAGCTAATTATCTTATAACAACTCGCGCGCCAAGTGTGAGTTTGTTCATATGCACATTAGACTGCATCACCAAAAAAAGTTTTTCTGCCGGGATTATAAAATCTATTATATTTTAAGACTTCCACCGGAATATTTCGAAAAAGTATTAAGATTTAGTTGAGCTGGACCGAGTTGCAAATACCTCCAAAAATGGGGTTTTTTATGAATAGAAATAGTTTCTAAAAAGGTGTTTTTTTGAAAAAAATCCCTCAGATGACAAAACAGTATAAGCTTAAAAAATCTATATAAAAATATTCAAAAATTGTTTCAACGGAATCATAATTATGAGATTTTTGATGCTGTTTTTTTAACTTTTCTCAAAGCTTTGTTTAAGAAAAACTTGAATAAGTGGGCCAAAACTATACCCATATAGAAATTTTCATAAACCAGTCTTTAAAAAAAAATCAAAAACAGCATCAAAAAACTCATTATTATGATTGCGTTGAAAATTTTTTTTAAATATCATGAGGTGATTTTTTGCAAAAAAATACTTAAAAAACTGTTTTAATCACAAAAAAGTCCCTTTTTTGGAGGTATTTTCAAATCGGTTCAGTTCACGTAAATCTTAATATTTTTCAGAAATATTTTGGTGCAAGTCTTAAAATATAATAGATTTTATGATTCCGGTGGAAAACAGTACCGATTTTTTTTTTTGGGGAGTGATGCAGTCTAATGTACATACATATGTATGTATGTATGTATGTATATTGTATGGCAAAAATTACACGCTTCGAAATGTAGCTGGTTATTAACTGATACTTTTATTTTACTTAAAAATTTTTTGTTGTTTGTTTTGCAAATAGTATTCCAATTTCGACTCGACCTAACATAGAGTAGTGTCTAAGGTCATTGAATTGTTGATGCGTTAACTTTAAGGCGCATATACATATTTATAATGAATGGCCGAGCTTCTCCTCCAATTTGTGGTGTGTGTCTTGATGTTATTACGCAAATGAAGGAAGTTTTATGCCGCCTCCGAACGGCAAAGGTATTTTATGAAAAGCTTTTAGATGGTAGAAATACGCTCGAAGGTTTGCCATTGCCTGCCGAGGGGTGAGCACAGTGAGACATTTTTTTTCTAATTTAGGGATCGAACCCAGGTCCTAAAGAGTAATAGTACGCACATCTAAGCACTTAGCCAAAGCGGCACGTACATATTAAACAAAGTGAAATTGACTAGTTCACAATATATGTATTTATGTACGTATATGTAGTTGTAACGTTCTCAAGATATAAATACCCTGCAGGAAATACTATATCTAACTACATATACATACATAAGTAACTTGAAGTCTGTTAGGAAGGAACTAAAGGTTACTATTATCTGTATATTTTCATTGAAGAAAGCTGACTATATTTCCGTGGCGATGATCGCGAAATAGTCAATGGTGGTTACCTCTACATTAGACGTCAACTAACTTTTAACTAACTACTTTAACTTTACTACTTTTGGACATAAAATATCAATCAGAAAAACCATACTTTTTTAAAAGTTTTTACTTGTTTATTTATTTGCTTTATTTAACATTACATATTTCATTACATTAGATATTCTGCTGTAAGTGATAACTTCATAATAGTAATATAAAATTTCTCTCTTCATTTTATTTTTTCTGAATTCAAAAAAGTATATGTGAAGTGCAGAAACAAAGTTTATTCAAAATAAAATTTGTATGAGGATATTTAAATATAAATTAGTTTAAAGAAAACAATTTCCCGATTGCGTCTGCATGACTCCTGCATTACTTTTCAACTATTTTCAAGTTAGCTTTTTGTAGTTAACTACAAGTTATATATTTTATAAAAATCTCGCAAAAAGTTGGTTATTTTTTTTTAGTAAATTTTTCTGCAGGGCACATTGTTTATTGTATACACATATTGAGCCCTAACCGCCAAAAAGATATAAGTGAAATTTTTTTCAAAATTTGATTTTTAATGCAGAAATGCATCTGGATGCTCTAGGAACATTTTTGCATCAAAAATAAAATTTTGAATATATATATATGCATCTCTTAAATAACATAAACAGATCGAGCGAGCGCTAACTATGTAGTTTCTACTTCATTGTCTATGTTGTCTTATCTGTTTCATGGCCAGGTTTTGCGACTAGCATTTACATACAAAAATCTTGCAACTTAAGTGTATTGGCCTTCTTCGGTTTAAGCTGAGATCAAAAAATTTCGCAATTTGCGAAGCAACGCCATGTTTACACCTTTGCTCTTGGGAGCCGGGGCGAAGATTCCTTTCACCATACATATGTATGTATGTCCAAGCCAGCGTAATCGTTGCATTTTTGTGCGTTTGACTATGTCCATGCCATTATAAAGTTCGTTCAGATCATCATTCTTCCTTCATCTTCTGCTCGCACAGCGTTCTATTTTGGATGAAAGTAACCAAATCAAATAGAACGAGAAGAGATAGCGAAATAAAAGTAACCATTTCAGGTTGGATGCAACTTTTGAAATCTGATTCGGATTCGCTTCAGATTAACTAAATTTAGTTTTTATCAAAATATTTTTTTTGTGTCTTTGTTAGCTATAATGCTGTACCGTTTCATATTGACTATTTGCTGCCCGGCACGTGATGGATATGAAGTACACTATTGAATAAAATATTTGCAGCTGCGGGAACTTATCAAATCGACATTAACAACTCTTCATATTCAGTTACATATTTTATAAAGATTATTTTTAGATAAATCCGAATTAACAAGTTGATCCGGATTAACGCTGCCGTCTGTCTAAGCCTTAACTTGGCCATACAAATGCCTGAATTTTCAAGCACAGTGCATATTAGATGAATGACATTATTTGTGCAACACAATTTTCCCGAGATAACATTTAATTTGGATTTTGTAGTAAAAACTGCCAAAGAACAAATTATGGAAGTCTTTCTATTTTCACTTAGTCTGTGACAACTTTATTTTGCTACCCACTGTATGATGTTAGATTTTTGTCCAATACTGTACTGCGTACGTTAGGTTTTATTATGGTAATGAATTCATATACTGAAATCGAAAATCAATTTATTGGACTTAATTAACTGTAGTCAAACCGCTCAGTAACAACACACCAGCGAGTTATGTTCCAATCGTTTATTTATTGCATTGCGAATATAGCACGCACATTTGCATTCATGCCATCAAGATTGGAAAAGGCGATCAGCTTATTGTTTTTGAAGTATTTCATCCATCTAAAACAGTGATTCCCAAAGAGGTCCAGGTAGACCAACAGCGGTCCACGGGAGACTCGACGGGGGTCTACGTTGCCGTTAAAAAAAAAAAATGGGGTTCACGAGTTGTAAGTGGGGGTACACGCTGCACTTACCGTCACTTTCTGTCTTTATACGTGGGGAAGCCTTAAATGCCACCTGCAGACTAAAACGAAACGGATGTTGGTATAACACCGAATGAGGCGAGGCGGAAATTGCTGACGGCAGAGATTTAAGCACTTGTGTCTATAATGCTGAGTTCCCTGAGGGGAAATGCTGGTTTAATTCCAGCACTGAGCCCCAACTCACACACTAACTCTGGGCCGGGATCTGGGATCTTTTTCGAAGTTAATAGGGATAGACTTCACTTTTCTCTTACGAAATATGCTTCGGTCTTCCAGCTGAAGTATTTGCAATCCTCAAAGCTATAGACTACGTGGTGGAAAAAAAGTGGAAGCGAAGGAGTTTACGTGTCTGTAGTGACAGCCAAGCTGCGCTTAAGGCATAGTTTTGGAACTCACCCACGATGCAACGTTTCGTCGTTAGATTTAATCTTCACATTTTTCGATGAGCTTTGGGAATATGTATGTTAGAAAGGGCAGCAGAGGGTCCACCGAAACCAGTAAAGTTTTGATAGGGTTCTACGATAAAATCAAGTTTGGGAAGCAATGGTTATATAGGAATTATGTTACAGTAAAATTACGAAAATGTTACTATTTTTGCATGGTGGCCAATTCCTTTCTAGTCGCGTAGAATTTAAAACATGATTTAAGGGTTTGTGGAATGTGCGTGAATTATTTGGTGTGCCGCGAAAGTTTGTCGTCCACTATTGCTGTTGCAATATTTGCTCACCCAGTAACTACGTATCGTTTGTATCAGTAAGTTCAAAATAAATCCTCTGAAATGTTTTAACTTTAAACTTTCTTCAAAATCAAGTGCTAATCTTGAATAGTCTGCTTACCTAATCTTACATGTGTACGCAATTGGGCGCCTTGGGTACTTCAAATGTAACATGCAATTAGCACTTGCAAACATGTCAATTAGTAGTATTTTAAGAAAGAGTTAAAGCGTAAAATTGTTATTTGTATTTGGATTTATTTTTAAGATATTTACACAAAATTTGTTGAGTGCATCTTTGTGTTTAAGTGCATCTACCAGCTTAAGTGTATGTATAAGTACATATGTACATATATATCTATGAGTATAAGCACTTTATTACATATTTAACAATTTTTGCATTTTAATGGAAGTATTTTTATTTTTATACATATTTCATGAGAACATGGTTCTCATCACTTGTAATGTCTAGTACAGTTAGTGCAATCATAACTAACGTCTGCATATTAGAGAAATCGATAACTTGAATATGTAGAAGAGTTAGCACTTAAAATTGTCTACTTCAAAGTGTTTTTTATCTACACAGTCTTTTGATTAATCTATGTAAATCTGTAAATACATACAGTATCGGTCATATCAATAGAAGCCCAATTTCAAAGTGATTTTTGTTTGCCATTCCTGTTTAGTTATTTATTTTTAAATTTCAATTAAAATGTAGTTAATTCTATAAAAAAAACCCAAGTTTAAAACTTTGTGTAGAAAACTAAAAAAAAATCAACACATTTTTATCCAAATTTCACACTTTTTTCTCAAAAGTGTTAGAATTTTTTTGAGTATATATGTATGTACATTCTTTTATCGCCCATTCAAATTTAGTGCAAGTTTCAAATGGCTAAAAATTACCTCCGATTTTTTAGAATTTTTTTTCGCAACCCCCAACCCCACACCTTTGGAAAAAAAATTCAAAAGTTTGAAATATGGATGAAGATTTTTTGATTTTTTTTTCAGTTTTCTACAAAGTTTTAAACTTGGGTTTATATGAGTTCAATTGGAGAATGTACTGTATTTCAATTAAAAATTATTAAAAATAAATAAATAAACATGATTTGAAATGGAGGTGCTCTTGATATGACCGATACTGTACATAGGAACTTATTTTTGTGGTGGCGCTGACATTTTTCTGTAAAGTGCCGAGTTTGTCTTGCAATGTCTACGTACGGCAAATGATTAAAAAAAAAAAGATTTTAAGTACATTTGTACATGTGTCATTGTTTGCTTTTAGAAAAAAGTTTTTCTATAAATTTTTAGATGTTGCACGGCCCAGAAATTCAACTTGAGTTCGATCGAGTTTTAGTAACCAGATTTTGGGCCGTATGAATAAAAACTATGTAATTGCTTTTTCTTAAAATTTCAGCCATTTTACTTAAATTTATTTGAATATATCGAGTAATAAGTAGGTCTGAAATTTTGAGAAAAAGCAATTGCTTAGTTTTTATTCATAAGGCCCTTTGTCTTCCCACTCAACCATAATCACGTCACATACGGTAAGGAATAGCTCATTTCTGCATAATATCGCATCGCATGTTTCATAGCGCCTACTGTGCCGTCAGCCTAAGAGCCAACACAACAAAATCAGAAACCATTTTTTCTAACCGCAGATATTATGCGCCTAAAATGCGAGTATGTATATAAAAACAAAGGTATGTACATTTGTATGCTTTATGTATGGGAGAAATATACGAAGGCTCACGCGCGTAATGAATAAACTTATATAAATTTGAGTGATAATAACAAAAATTTCGCAAAATCGCTTGAACTGTACGCCGCCTTCAAAACGCAAGCCATTTTCATTAAACGGATTTCAGTTAGCTGCATTTATTCTACTTATTCCATTCCAAAATCATAACTGAAACTTTAAAGACACTTCCATCTTTTAATTAATTAAATACAAAGATGAGAGCATTAAAATTCGTATTTTACCTTTTTACATGCAATTTTGGACCACCTTAATGCGGATACATACATACATACGCACAAACTTATTACAACTCCTTTGGAAATTTGAAATTTTCAGTGCTTGCATATCGACTCTCATTGCTAACAAATAAGTAAAAATTTGCAATGCTGATTTATAATAGGCCTTGGCTATTGTAAATCTTGTATTCTTTTGTATTTCAAATGGGATGTATCTACATATTGTATTTTGTTTCGGTAATTTATAGTAAATACTAAATTTAATTTATTTACAACAAATCGTGAATTGCTACATTTTCAGTTATTTGATTATTCTTAGACGTTATGTATTCCTTCTTTATCGTTTTTTTTTTTTGTATTTTTTTAATGTACATATAACACAGCCCAGCAACAACATCCAACCACTACATGGGGCAACACCAGTGACCACTGGTTATAAATGTATGTATAATTTGCTTTCTTTTTATGCTGTTCGGAAAATGCCTCCCTGCATCGTCATTCTTCTACAGTAGTGTGAAAAATGCGTTTTTAAATACATTTGATCCCAATAATCTCGACCGCTAGAGGCAATTGAAGAATTTGGAAATAGAAAAATCCCGTAGGAATCAACTAGCAAAATTTTGTTGGCCAGTGTAATCAAACTCATATATATATAGAGACTTTTTTCAAAGCCGGTTTCCAAGCTTTTCCCAAAAATTTGAAAGATTTCCAAAAAAAGCTACCAAAATTATTGGTTAGTTGAACAATCGCGTGTGATCGCTAGACAACTAAAAATCCATCACAATTTCTTATGAAAAATGATGCGGAAAACTGTTCGCAACTAAAAAACTTACTAAAAATCAAGGAGATTTTTTAGCCGCTTGAGAATTGCACTTTATTTTAAGTAAAATTCAAATATAAAACTGCCTACCTAAAAATCTTCTAATGATTCAGATTGAAAAGTTAAAAATTGTGATGAAAATTTTTGAATTTTACTAAATTTATAGGTATTTAAAAAAAAACGAACACGTACGTGGTCACTTGTTTGAGTCACCGCATGTATACGGGAACTCTATCACGGATGCCAATTTTGCGATTTTCTACAAAAAATTTGAATTTTTTCCTTATTGTTTGTCTAGTACTCCACTAATTAGGGGAGAAGCCACGCACTTTGAAATATTTCTGAAGCGCTAATCGTTTCTTATCTATGGAACGTGAATGCGTCAGCATATTTTTATTTATGATTTTTAAGATACCTTGAAAATTCCTTCTGAACCATTCTGATTCACTTCGGGTATCCCAGTGTCGTTATATCGTAAAAATCAATGTATGTACATATGGTATGTTTATGCATGCATGAATTATCTTTGAATTCAATTAGAATTGTTCTTACGTTTGTTTTTTAAATCGCTTGCGAATCGTTTTAGTAGATAAAAATAAATTTGGCGCTGCGAAAATGGGCGCATCTCCAAATGTCAACTGATATATTAACCAGAAATCTACATATACACTATGTAACAGAGTTATTTATATGTATATAAATGTTTATACGTACAAAGAAAGCTGGATATAATGAACCTTAATAAATCGAAAAACTCAATATAATATATTCACGATGAAAGTTCTGCTAACAAAAGCCTGTATATAATGAAATGTCGACTCAAAAGCTTCTACATAACGAATTCTGAATATGCTGACGATTAGAATTCCGTTTAAAAAAAAACGAAACTAAAAAAACACTAAACTAAAAAAATAAAAATAATAGGTGCGTTCGACAAGTCAAAAATTTGTAATAGTTTTTCCAAATTTTTACTGGATGGCGTTCGATAACGACAAAAAATTATCCAACACACAAAAATTGAGAGAGCAAGCGTTCATTTTGTACTAGCAAAATTTTAGTCAGCAAAAATTATCCAACACGAAAACATATGATCACAAAACATATTGTTGCAATTTCTGTAAATAAACAAAATTGCATTTTCCGAGTTTTGGTATTTATATGCTTTTTGGCTGCCTGCTATGTGACTTTAAGATAGCGCCAACTAGTTTTTACTTCTAGAAATGTTCCTGGCGAACCATGATTCAATAATACAAGGTTCGATAAACTGACAGTTGTCTCTCTCGCACCGCTCCCTTAGCAGTGGCACAGTGTTGCTTCTTTGCAAATTTACATGGAAACAGTGTAGCTTTGGTGTGAAATAGAAGTATGAGATTTTGTGCAATATGTTTATATGTATATGCATAAATATGCTGATGAAAACATAAACTGTTTTTAAATTGGATGTTTACATCAATCTCATAGTAGTCTTATTTTAATTTTGAGTCTTTTTGCAGTTTTTATACAGCTAAATAGCACATAAATTATGTAATTCACGTAGATATATCAATATTACGTTCAACATTTCGTCTAAAATACCAGATTTCCTGCAAATACATTCGAATTTACAGAAGGAGTTTCACTACTAATTGCCTACTTTGCGTACTTTTCTACTACCAT
>NW_016158882.1:51791-64547 GCF_001687245.7 Rhagoletis zephyria | reverse complement strand
AAAGGTTCGAATTTTTGATGAAAATTTGTTGAATTTTTCAAATTTTTTTTTATAAAGTTGGTTTGGTCAAAACATGAACAATATTTTAGTAAAATAATAAAAAAATTTATATGTAAAAATTGTGAATATTTAAAATAATCAACATGTGCACCCTTTTTTGAGTCACTGCATGTATATGAATACATTCATACAAATCTATGCATAGATAATCAGCGTATATCGCCGCGTCTTTTTGTTTTAACGCTTTAACATTTAGCTAATTATCTTATAACAACTCGCGCGCAAAGTGTGAGTTTGTTCATATGCACATTAGACTGCATCACCAAAAAAAGTTTTTCTGCCGGGATTATAAAATCTATTATATTTTAAGACTTCCACCGGAATATTTCGAAAAAATATTAAGATTTAGGTGAGCTGGACCGAGTTGCAAATACCTTCAAAAATGGAGTTTTTTTATGAATAGAAATAGTTTCTAAAAAGGCTTTTTTTTTGAAAAAAAATCTCTCAGATGACAAAACAGTTTAAGTTTAAAAAATCTATATAAAAATATTCAAAAATTGTTTCAACGGAATTTAATAATGAGATTTTTTATGCTGTTTTTTAACTTTTCTCCAAGCTTTGTGTAAGAAAAACTTGAATAAGTGGGCCAAAACTATACCCATATAGAAATTTCTTAAACCAGTCTTTGAAAAAAGTTCAAAAACAGCATCAAAACACTCATTATTATGATTGCGTTGAACATTTTTTTTTAAATATCATGAGGTGTTTTTTTGCAAAAAATACTTAAAAAACTGTTTTAATCACAAAAAAGTCACATTTTTGAAGGTATTTTCAAATCGGTAAATTTCACGTAAATCTTAATATTTTCCAGAAATATTTTGGCGCAGGTCTTAAATATAATAGATTTTTGGATTCCGGTGGAAAAACAGTACTGATTTTTTTTTTGGGAGCGATGCAGTCTAATGTACATACATATGTATGTATGTATGTATGTATGTATATAGTATGGCAAAAATTACACGCTTCGAAATGTAGCTGGTTATTAACTGATACTTTTATTTTACTTAAAAATTTTTTGTTGTTTGTTTTGCAAATTGTATTCCAATTTCGACTCGACCTAACATAGAGTAGTGTCTAAGGTCATTGAATTGTTGATGCGTTAACTTTAAGACGCACATATTTATAATAAATGGCCGAGCTTCTCCTCCAATTTGTGGTGTGTGTCTTGATGTTATTACGCAAATGAAGGAAGTTTTATGCCGCCTCCGAACGGCAAAGGTATTTTATGAAAAGCTTTTTGATAGCAGAAATACGCTCGAAGGTTTGCTATTGCCTGCCGAGGGGTGAGCACAGTGAGACATTTTTTTTCTAATTTAGGGATCGAACCCAGGTCCTAAGGAGTAATAGTACGCATATCTAAGCACTTAGCCACAGCGGCACGTACATATCAAACAAAGTGAAATTGACTAGTTCACAATGTATGTATGTATGTATATACGTTTATGTAGTTGTAACGTTCTCAAAATATAAATACCCTGCAGGAAATACCATATCTAACTACATATACATACATAAGTAACTTGAAGTTTTTTAGGAAGGAACTAAAGGTCACTATTATCTGCATATTTTCTTTGAAGAAAGCTGACTATATTTCCGTGGCGATGACCGCGAAATTGTCAATGGTGGTTACCTCTACATTAGACGTCAACTAACTTTTAACTAACTACTTTAACTTTACTACTTTTGGACATAAAATATCAATAAGAAAAACGATACTTTTTTTTTAAGTTTTTATTTATTTATTTACTTTATTTAACTACATATTTGTTTAGATAAATTCATATTTGTTTAGGCAACTTCAAAATAATAATATAAAATTTCTCTCTTCATTTTATTTGTTCTGAATTCCAAAAAGTATTTGTGAAGTGCAGAAACAAAGATTATTCAAAATAAAATTTGTATGAGGATATTTAAATATAAACTAGTTTAAAGAAAACAATTTCCCGATTGCGTCTGCATGACTCCTGCATTACTTTTCAACTATTTTCAAGTTAGCTTTTTGTAGTTAACTACAAGTTATATCTTCTAATATATAAAAATCTCGTGTCACGGTGTTAGTGGTCGAACTCCTCCGAAACGGCTGGACCGATCTTTATGAAATTTTTTGTGTATATTTGGTAGGTATGAGAATCGGATGTAAAGTATATTTCATATCGCTAGGTTCAGGGGGCGTGGCACCTCCCATACAAACCGAATATTTCATACTGCATATCTCTGGAAGTGTTCACGGTAGAGTACTCTTACTTGGTATGGAGATATATCAAACCAATGGCATACTCATGGAGAAAAATTGTGGTTATTGGAAAAAGGGGCGTGGCACCTCCCATACAAACCGATTTTTTCATACTACATATCTCTGGAAGTGTTCATGGTAGAGTACTCTAACTTGGCATGGAGATATATCAAACCAATCGCATACTCATGGAGAAAAATGGTGGTTATTGGAAAAGGGGGCGTGGCACCTCCCATACAAACCGATTTTTTTATACCGTATATCTCTGGAAGTGTTCATGGTAGAGTACTCTAACTTGGTATGGAGATATATCAAACCAATCGCATACTCATGGAGAAAAATTGTGGTTATTGGAAAAGAGGGCGTGGCCCTCCCATACAAACCGATTTTTCATACTGCATATCTCTGGAAGTGTTCATGGTAGAGTACTCTAACTTGGTATGGAGATATATCAAACCAATGGCATACTACATGGAGAAAAATTGTGGTTATTGGAAAAAGGGGCGTGGCACCTCCCATACAAACCGATTTTTTCATACTATATATCTCTGGAATTGTTCATGGTAGAGTACTCTAACTTGGCATGGAGATATATCAAACCAATCGCATACTCATGGAATGTTTGGAAAAGGGGCGTGACCTATCAAACCGATTTACATCGCATACTCTGGAATCATGGTACTATTGAAGAAATAAACATCGATCTGAGAAATTGTGTTGGAAAAGGGGGCGTGGCACCTTCCATACAAACCGAATTTATCATACTGCATATCTCTGGAAGTGTTCAGGTAGAGTACTCTAACTTGGCATGGAGATATATCAAACCAATCGCATACTCATGGAGAAAAATGGTGGTTATTGGAAAAGGGGGCGTGGCACCTCCCATACAAACCGAATTTTTCATACCGCATATCTCTGGAAGTGTTCAGGTAGAGTACTCTAACTTGGCATGGAGATATATCAAACCAATCGCATACTCATGGAGAAAAATTGTGGTTATTGGAAAAGGGGGCGTGGCACCTTCCATACAAACCGAATTTTTCATACTGAATATCTCTGGAGGTGTTGATGGTAGAGTGCTCGAACATGGTATGGAGATATATGAAACCAATCGCATGCTCATGGAAAAAAATTGTGGTTATTGGAAAAGGGGGCGTGGCACCTTCCATACAAACCGAATTTTTCATACTGAATATCTCTGGAGGTGTTGATGGTAGAGTGCTCGAACATGGTATGGAGATATATGAAACCAATCGCATGCTCATGTAAAAAAATTGTGGTTATTGGAAAAGGGGGCGTGGCACTTCCCATACAACCGATTTTTTCATACTGCATACCTCTGGAAGTGTTCACGATAGAGTACAGGAATTTGGCGATTAGGGTGTCCCTATCCTAAAATAATTTTCTCTATTTTTTCTTTTAGATCTTTTGGTATTTTTGTATGAAAAATCTAATATATAAAAATATCGTGTCACGATGTTTGTGGTCGATTTCCTCCGAAACGGCGTAACCGATTTGAATGAAATTTTTTGTGTATATTTCGTAGGTATGACAATAGGGTGTAAATATGCAAGTGTTCATAGTAGAGTACTGGAACTTGGTATGTCCAAGACATATAAAATCAAACGCATAGTCATGAAGAAAAATTTGAAAGAAGAAAAATTTGAAGAAAAAGGGGCGTAGCACCTCCAATGCAAACCGAATATTTCACACTGCATATCTCTGGAAGTGTTCATGGTAGAGTACCTGAACATGGTATGGAGATATGAGAAATCACTCCCATACTCTTAGGAAAAATTGTGGCTATTTTATAAGGTGGGTGTGGCGCCTTTCAAATGGTACTGAAGCTATTACGTATCTTTGTATGCATATACAATTTTGCTAGGTTATTTAAGATGGTAATGGAAATATGCCTTCCGACAACCACCAAACCGTAATATTAGAAGATAAACGCGTCACTGAAAATCATGGACGTGAACTGTTGGTGAAAATGTTGTACCAAAATGTTTCAATACAAAAAATTAATTTTGGGCGGGACGAAGTTCGCCGGGTCTGCTAGTATTTTATAAAAATCCCGCAAAAAGTTGGTTATTTTTTTAGTAAATTTTTTCTGGAGGGCACATTATTTATTGTATACGCATATCAAGCCCTAACCGCCAAAAAGATGTAAGTGACATTTTTTTCAAAATTTGATTTTTAATGCAGAAATGCATCTGGATGCTCTAGGAACATTTTTGCATCAAAAATAAAATTTTGAAAAAATGCCGCTTACATCTTTTTGTCGGTTAGGGCTCGATATATATGCATCTCTTAAATAACATAAACAGATCGAGCGAGCGCTAACTATGTAGTTTCTATTTCATTGTCTATGTTGTCTTATCTGTTTCATGGCCAGGTTTTGCGACTAGCATTTACATACAAAAATCTTGCAACTTAAGTGTATTGGCCTTCTTCGGTTTAAGCTGAGATCAAAAAATTTCGCAATTTGCGAAGCAACGCCATGTTTACACCAAATGGAGACGGGTCCTTTCATTGCGGTCGTGAATGCCTTTGCTCTTGGGAGCCGGGGCGAAGATTCCTTTCACCATACATATGTATGTATGTCCAAGCCAGCGTAATCGTTGTATTTTTGTGCGTTTGACTATGTCCATGCCATTATAAAGTTCGTTGAGATCATAATTCTTCCTTCGTCTTCTTCAGCACTGCTCGCACAGCGTTCTATTTTGGATGAAAGGGACCAAATCAAATAGAACGAGAAGAGATAGCGAAATAAAAGTAACCATTTGAGGTTGGATGCAACTTTTGAAATCTGATTCGGATTCGCTTCAGATTAACTAAATTTAGTTTTTATCGAAATATTTTTTTTGTGTCTTTGTTAGCTATAATGCTGTACCGTTTCATATTGACTATTTGCTGCCCGGCACGTGATGGATATGAAATACACTATGGAATAAAATATTTGCAGCTGCGGGAACTTATCAAATCGACATTAATAACTTTTCATATTCAGTTACATATTTTATAAAGATTACTATTAGATAAAGCCGAATTAACAAGTTGATCCGGATTAACAACGCTGCCGTCTGTCTAAGCTTTAACTTGGCCATACAAATGCCTGAATTTTCAAGCACAGTGCATATTAGATGAATGACAAATTATTTGTGCAACACAATTTTCCCGAGATAACATTTAATTTGGATTTTGTAGTAACAACTGCCAAAGAACAAATTTTGGAAGTCTTTCTATTTTCACTTAGTCTGTGACAACTTTGTTATGCTACCCACTGTATGATGTTAGATTTTTGTCCAATACTGTACTGCGTACGTTAGGTTTTATTATGGTAATGAATTCATATACTGAAATCGAAAATCAATTTATTGGACTTAATTAACTGTTGTCAAACCGCCCAGTAACAACACACCAGCGAGTTATGTTCCAATCGTTTATTTATTGCATTGCGAATATAGCACGCACATTTGCAATCATGCCATCAAGATTGGAAAAGGCGATCAGCTTATTGTTTTTGAAGTATTTCATCCATCTAAAATAGTGATTCCCTAAGTGGTCCCGGTAGACCCCCAGGGGTCCACGGGAGACTCGACGGGGGTCTACGTTGCCGTTAAAAAAAATATGGGTATCCACGAGTTGTAAGTCCACGCTGCACTTACCGTCACTTTGTGTCTTTATACGTGGGGAAGCCTTAAATGCCACCTGCAGACCAAAAAGAAACGGATGGATAACACTGAAATTGCTGGCGGCAGAGATTTGAGCACTTGTGTCTATAATGCTGAGTTCCCTGAGGGGGAATGCTGGTTTAATTCCAGCACTGAGTCCCAACTCACACACTAACTCTGGGCCAGGATCTGGGATCTTTTTCGAAGAATGGGGATAAACTTCAATTTTCTCTTACGAAATATGCTTCGGTCTTCCAGCTGGAGTATTTGCAATCCTCAAAACCAGAACCAGGTGGAAAACAAGTGGAAGAGAAGGAGTTTGCGTGTCTGTAGTGACAACCAAGCTGCCCTTAAGGCATTGGCCATTCCTCTATCTAAGTACTTCCAAACTAGTTCGACAATGAAAGTCTCGACTAAATTATGTTGGCAAACATAAGCAGCTCGCTTTACTCTGGACGCCAGGTCACTCGGGAGTGCCTGGCAATGATACGTCTGATCGTTTGGCCACAGTTAGCTTAGACCAGGTATTCCAGGCGAACCGCAACCAGTTATAGCACTCCCAACTTCGACCATCGAAGCCACCATCATAAACTGGTTGAAAACTTCGCTCAGCAATGACTGAGAGATGTTGCCTTCAATATGAGAAGGTCTATCTAGTTTTTTTGCTCTCACTGAGAAGACGGGACTGCAGACAACTTGTTGGACTACTGAGTGGTCACTTCATGTGGCATATGACAACTCCATTTGCCCATTCTGCCTTGAAGAGGATTAGATGGTGGAACACTTTTTGTGCTTCTTGCTTGCTTGCTTGTTTATCATCGGTTTTTCTTGATTCGGTCTTTTCTCCTTTGTCAGTTTCTGAATTTAAAGTTTGGCGGTAAAAGCTTTGTGGTTTGTTGTTCCAAGTGATGTGTTCTAAAAATGTGGGTGATGAATATTTTTCGCATCACTTTAAAACTCGGAGTGATAAAAATAAAAATTATGCCATCAACACAAATTTTGCAAGTACGTCACATCCAAATTCAGGAGCGAGCCGGAACATGTAGGAGTTTGTGGAGTTCTCTCAAAAAATATAACTCCTCAGGGCGAGATCAGTATTTTGAGGGCAGCAGGGGGTCCACCTAAACCAGTAAAGTTTTGATAGGGTTCTACAAGAAAAGCAAGTTTGGGAACCAATGGTTATATAGCAATTATGTTACAGTGGCCAATTCCTTTCTAGTCGCGTAGAATTTAAAACATGATTTAAGGGTTTGTGGAATCGCTTATTTGGTGTGCTGCGAAAGATTGTCGTCCAGTATTGTTGTTGCAATATTTGCTCACCCAGTAACTACGTATCGTTTGTATCAGTAATTTCAAAACAAATCTTCTGAAATGTTTTAACTTTCTTCAAAATCAAGTGCTAATCTTGAATAGTCTGCTTACCTAATCTTACATGTGCACGCAATTGGGCGCCTTGGGTACTTCAAATGTAACATGCAATTAGCACTTGCAAACATGTCAATTAGTAGTATTTTAAGAAAGAGTTAAAGCGTAAAATTGTTATTTGTATTTGGATTTATTTTTAAGATATTTACACAAAATTTGTTGAGTGCATCTTTGTGTTTAAGTGCATCTACCAGCTTAAGTGTATGTATAAGTACATATGTACATATATATCTATGAGTATAAGCTCTTTATTATTTAACAATTTTTGCATTTTAATGGAAGTATTTTTATTTTTATACATATTTCATGAGAACATGGTTCTCATCACTTGTAATGTCTAGTACAGTTAGTGCAATCATAACTAACGTCTGCATATTAGAGAAATCGATAACTTGAATATGTAGAAGAGTTAGCACTTAAAATTGTCTACTTCAAAGTGTTTTTTTTTTATCTATACAGTCTTTTGATTAATCAATGTAAATCTATAAATACATACAGTATCGGTCATATCAATAGAACCCCCATTTCAAGGTGATTTTTGTTTGCCAGTCCTGTTTAGTTATTTATTTTTCAATTTCAATTAAAATGTAGTTAATTCTATAACAAAACCCAAGTTTAAAACTTTGCGTAGAAAACTAAAAAAATGACACATTTTTATCCATATTTCACACTTTTTTTCTCAAAAGCGTTAGAATTTTTTTGAGTATATATGTATGTACATTGTTTTATAGCCCAGTCAAATTTAGTGCAAGTTTCAAGTGGCTGAAAATTACCTCCGATTTTTTTAGAATTTTTTGTCGCAACCCCCAACCCCAACACCTTTGGAAAAAAAATTCAAAAGTTTGAAATATGGCGTAATGAATAAACTTATATAAATTTGAGTGATAATAACAAAAATTTCGCAAAATCGCTTGAACTGTACGCCGCCTTCAAAACGCAAGCCATTTTCATTAAACGGATTTCAGTTAGCTGCATTTATTCTACTTATTCCATTCCAAAATCATAACTGAAACTTTAAAGACACTTCCGTCTTTTAATTAATTAAATACAAAGAACTTTCACAATCGAGTTCAAACTGGTAAGGAGACTGCGATTGTAAGCAAACACTTCATAAAAATTGTTTAATGTAGAGCTACAAAACCTTAAATTTAAATAAATTAATAATATTACAGACTTTCAGTTAGTTTTTCAAACAAATTTCGATGCGCGACATTCTGCAAATCCTTTTTTCGACCACTTTTTCAAACAATGAGAGCCATATCTCGGCAGTGGTTTGCAAAATATTGTCTCCAATACGTCTAAAGATTGCAGTTGGTTTTATATGTAAAACAATGGCTTAAATTTGCCCCTAAGAAATATTTTTTGATTTCAAAATAAAAAAGTTGAGGTATATTTTCTTTCGATATAGAATAATCCTGGGGGGTGAGAGCATTAAAATTCGTATTTTACCTTTTTACATGCAATTTTGGACCACCTTAATGCGGATACATACATACATACGCACAAACTTATTACAACTCCTTTGAAAATTTGAAATTTTCAGTGCTTGCATATCGACTCTCATTGCTAACAAATAAGTAAAAATTTGCAATGCTGATTTATAATAGGCCTTGGCTATTGTAAATCTTGTATTCTTTTGTATTTCAAATGGGATGTATCTACATATTGTATTTTGTTTCGGTAATTTATAGTAAATACTAAATTTAATTTATTTACAACAAATCGTGAATTGCTACATTTTCAGTTATTTGATTATTCTTAGACGTTATGTATTCCTTCTTTATCGTTTTATTTTGTATTTTTTTAATGTACATATAACACAGCCCAGCAAAATTCCAACAACTACAGTGACCACTGGTTATAAATGTATGTATAATTTGCTTTCTTTTTATGCTGTTCGGAAAATTCCTCCCTGCATCGTCATTCTCCTACTGTAGTGTGAAAAATGCGTTTTTTAATACATTTGATCCCAATAATCTCGAACACTAGAGCCAATTGAGGAATTTGGAAATAGAAAAAGTCCGTAGGAATCAACTAGCAAAATTTTGTTGGCCAGTGTAATCAAAGTCAAAAATTAATAGAGGCTTTTTTCAAAGCCGGTTTCCAAGCTTCTCCCAAAAATTGGAAAGATTTCCAAAAAAAGCTACCAAAATTATTGGTTAGTCGAACAATCGCGTGTGATCGCTAGACAACTAAAAATCCATCACAATTTCTTATGAAAAACTGTTCGCAACTAAAAAACTAACTAAAAATCAAGGAGACTTATTAGCCGCTTGAGAATTGCACTTTATTTGAAGTAAAATTCAAATACAAAACTGCCTACCTAAAAATATTCTGGAGATTCAGATTAAAAAGTTAAAAATTGTGATGAAAATTCGTTGAATTTTCCTAAGTTTGTAAATATTAAAAAAAACGAACACGTACGTAGTCACTTGTTTGAGTCACTGCATGTATACGGAATCCCTATCACCGATGCCAATTTGGCTATTTTCTACAAAAAATTTAAATTTTTTCCTTATTGTTTATCTAGTACTCCACAATTTAGGGGAGAAGCCACGCACTTCGAAATATTTCTGAAGCGCTAATCGTTTCTTATCTATGGAACGTGAATGCGTCAGCATATTTTTATTAATGATTTTCAAGATACCTTAAAAATGCCTTATCAACCATTCTGATTCACTTCGGGTATCCCAGTGTCGTTATATCGTAAAAATCAATGTATGTACATATGGTATGTTTATGCATGCATGAATTAACTTTGAATTCAATTAGAATTGTTCTTACGTTTGTTTTTTAAATCACATGTTTTGTCGCTTGCGAATCGTTTTAGTAGATAAAAATAAATTTGGCGCTGCGAAAATGGGCGCATCTCCAAATGTCAACTCATATATTAACCAGAAATCTACATATACACTATGTAACAGAGTTATTTATATGTATATAAATGTTTATACATACAAAGAAAGCTGGATATAACGAACCTTAATAAATCGAAAAACTCAATATAATATATTGACGATTAAAGTTCTGCTAACAAAAGCCTCTACATAACAAAATGTCGACTCAAAAGCTTCTACATAACGAATTCTGAATATGTTGACGATTAGAATTCCGTTATAAAAAAAAAACTAAACTATATAGATACTCATAACCAGGGAACGGATGTTTAGGACCTAAACACCAATAAAAAAGACGAAATAAAATAGCGAAGTAGGCAGGAAAAGGCAAAATAAAATAGCGAAATAGGCAGGAAAAGGCACTAGAAATCAGGAAAAAAGGCAAAAGAAGGAACTAAAAAAAGGCAGAAACCGAAAAATAATCAAAAAATACATTTATTTTAGAAATGTTTTTTTTTGATCTAGTTTAATTATATGAAAAATTTCTACTCTGAATCTTTAAAACTTTAATCTCTATGGTCGTTGTAACATTAAACCATAAGATGCATTTTGAAGTTTTCTGACAGCATTTTCATTCGATTTTAGCGAAGAAATGTACTAAACGTGACCTCGACGTGAGTTGATATAAGGGCTTTTTCCTTGCCCCTTTACAACTAAAAATTGTCATTTTTTCGTGCGTGAGTCCCAAGAAATTTTGACATCTGATACTTCACAGCATGTTGCGTCACTCTTTCGCCGAGAAATAATGGAACAGGCATATATTTCTGGTGCAAACATGGGTTGCCTTGTGCTCTTTTTTCCACAGATATGCAGTTTTACACGGCCTCCGAACGCAAATGATTTTTCGGAGAAGCTTTTTCATTGCGGAAATACACTTGAAGGCTTGCCATTGATTTAGGTATCAAACGATACCAATAAAGTATCGATACTTTTACTCGCTTCAAATATCGCCAGAACGTATCGGATGGGGAGCAAGTCTGCATACTCAAAAAAAATTCTAAAAAATCTGATTAAAAAGTTGAAAATTTTCTGAATTTCGGCGAGTTTTGCGCAAAGTTTAGGAATTCTATTTTTATGGTTTTTGTTATAGAATTAACCATATTTTTATACAAAATTTTCGGAAAAATATTAGAATAAAAATTGTTGCATATATTGTGAAAAATTTGCTGTGCTAATACTTTGTTCCGGCAGTGTAAATGCGTGTAAAAAAAAACACTGAAAAGAGCCAAAATACAAACATATGTGAGAGTCGTAAAATATACACAATTTTATGATTCGCTTGGCGAAGAACTGGCATTCCATTATACATCTACAAAGTACAAGAAGTAGTAACAAAAATGGCATACAAACTAGGGTTTTCGATTACTCGCCCTTTTTCCAAAACCGGTTTTCGAGTAATTCGAAAATTTGCAATTTAGAAAAAACCGGTTCCTGATTTTGAAATTAGGTAAAACCCGGATAAACCGGTTTTATTTCCGTAGTTTTCGCAAAGTGAAAATGTTTATGCTGGTAAGAAGGCATGACCAAAAATTACAATAAAGCTATTACCAGTAAAGATAGCTTTTATTTAGAAAATAGCAAAGCAGAACAGTTTAAAATTTTTTTTTACATCAAAAGTAAAACAAACAAAAATCTGTGAAAATTACACGTTTGGTCTTATTTTTTTAACTTTATTTTAATACTTTATTGCCCTTTTTCTTACTTTTGTTCGCTTTTGAGTAGTGTTCTTGTCGCCGTAGCCGAGTTCTTATAGGTGATAACTGCCACTCAGGAGGTCCATGATTCAATTTCTACACATCGAAATAGCGTTCGCCCCTCGGCAGACAATGGCAAACCTCCGAGTGTACTTCTGCTTTAGGTCTCTCCATTTGTGTTGCAACATCAAGAAACACTGGTGGAAACCGATTCAGAAAAACCGAGCCAATCACCCTAATAAAAACATTACATAATGTTTAAACATTCTAACTTTTACGATCATCTAATATGCGAAAATTATGTACGTACTATTTTTAATTTATTTTTCTTCTTTTTCATTTGCAGATTTCGCTGTCACCACCCAATCAAAAATAGTCTTTTACGATGAACATTGGAAGGAAGTTATGTCATCGGCTCATCAATTTGAACATATCGGTGCCATCACATTCGATGAAGCCGAAGAGAAGATATATTTCAGCGATGAGTTACACCACAATGGCAGCATTTTCTCACTCATGATACCCAAAGACTACGAAGATCCGCATTTAATTGAGAAAATGGTACAGCGCACAAAGAATGAAGCAGTTCGTTCGCTTGCATACGATCCACTCGATCGTAAACTCTACTGGAGCGATTTATTGAATAAGAAAATCCTAATGGTATCTGTTGATGCTAATGAAACTACCACACCAAATGTGTTTATCGATTTCACTAAGGAAGTAACACTGCCCGATGGCATTGCTATAGACTTTTGCCGTCGTCAACTCTATTG
>NW_016158882.1:0-49025 GCF_001687245.7 Rhagoletis zephyria | reverse complement strand
AATGCCAGTATCGAGCGCATCGGTTTAGATGGCAGCGATCGTACAGTTATCGTGCGTGGTGATATGTTTGCACCACATGGTATTGTCGTGGATCAATTGACGGATCGTATTTATTATGTAGTCGCTCAGCGGGGCGTACATTTTTCGGTGGAGAGTGCAAATTTGGATGGTACTGATCGGACGGTTATAATGAAGGGACTCAATAATGAGCCATTCAGTTTGGCTGTAACCACAGATGCAATATTCTGGACTGATAACACAAACCGTGCCATCTGGGGTCATTCAAAATTCGTCAATGATCCTGAATCGATAACACCAGCGAAAGAAGAAGTAGAAGATGGTGGCAATGTAGCAATGGAAGAAAAAACAGGCGCACGTATGATACTGCAGTTTGGAGTTAAACCACGTGGTATAGTGGCGCGTGTTCATTACCTTACCCACTCCGTTAATGATCAGCACTGTCACCAAGTGGTTGCCAGCATTAAAAGCCGTTTGCTGTCATTCGTAAAACCAACCGATAGTGCGCTGGATGTTAATACGAATTTCCTAAGGCAAAATTATTGTCTCAATGGTGGCGAGTTCGTTGCGCAAACCAATAGATGCATCTGCAAGGTCGGTTTCAAGGGTGAACGATGTCAGGACAACGAGTGTTTTAACTATTGTATGCATGGCAGCTGTGTTATTTCTTCCCTTGGCTTACCAACTTGCGAATGTCCGCGCGGCTACCATGGCGGACGGTGTCAGTGGTACAAGTGCGCCGGGCATTGCTTGAATAATGGATGGTGTGCGATTGAAGACTCCGGCGAGCCGAGCTGCTCATGTAAAGACAATTTTAGCGGTGCGCGTTGTGAACATAATTCAACAGAAATCTGTGCGCTTTATTGCAAAATTTTGAAGCTGGAGCCCGATACTAATACTAATGTACCGTTGGGTTGCGCTGATATGTAAGTACGATACACCAACTATATTAGTCCACGAAAACATATTCTTGGTGTTCACAATACATTTATGAATTCGAAATGAGTCCTACGTAAATAAGTATGGGATATATATAAGTTTCAAAACCCAAAAATTTATGCCTCATATAAGAGTAATGCATGATCCAAATTACGAGCTAGAGCTTTGTGCCAATAACAAAACATAGAACTTTGGGATTTATATACAATGGCGGTCAAAAGCGGATGAATGGTGTTTCGTATTTAATATTTTCAATGTTATTCAACCTATAATTTTTTTGATATTTTTTTATAAAAATATGGTTCATGCTTTAACACAAATCATATAAATCACACTTTCAAACCTTATAAAAATTTTAGAAAAAAATCCACAAATTTAACAGGATTATAAAATTTTAGTAAAATAAGTGCAAGTTTGGAGCGGCTAAAAAATCGCATTGATTTTTTTGCAATTTTTCGATATAAACATGATTTTTTTTGTGGAAGAATATGCGCAAGACCTTTTGCGAAAAAATAAAAAAAAAAATCAACGCCAGTTCTCCTAGATTTCGCATTTTATATGGAAAAAACCGAAAAACCCCGTCAGCAAAAAAAAAAAAAAAATATATCAAAAATTAATGTGACTTTTTAGCCGCACACAACTAATTTTACTAAAATTTTATAATCCCAAAAGTTTTTAAAAACTCTGGCTAAACAGCTCGAAATTTAGATAAAAAATTTTGAACCAAATTTTAGCTTGAAAAACATTATAAATATTAGAAACGAAACACCATTCATCCATTTTTGACCGCCACTGTATGTATATCTAAAAAAAGGTTTATACAGAACTAGAAGTACCCGGCCACGCCTTGCTCAGTCTAATAAAATTGGAAATATTCACTTGTGGGTAATTTTAAGTCACTCTCGAATGTTATTCGGACATACCAAAACGACTATTATCATTTTCGGTCGCTCGCCGGTCATCAGTGTGGGTTCATGTGAGGAAGCTCGTCGTTCATTTGATTGACTTCGTCGACCTATGTCCGGGCGTCTACTCTGTATTGCGATTCGAAAAACAAATTAGTCGAATTTGAATACTTGACACTATGAATTTGTGTTAAGGTCTGATTGTGGCAACTTAACTTAACATAACTTAGAACTTAAAATGTCAAAATGAAACAGACTTCGACGTCGCATTAAGTTATTAAGTTTCGCCTGTTCAAGTATAAATCCATTAAAAGGACTTTTTAAGTGACAGCCTTTAAGTTTCGTGAAGTTACCATAATCCGACCCTCCGTGTCGGCTTTCAAATGGCATTGAATCGCAATACAGATTAATAATATTAAAATATTTTATTTTATTTTTTACGAAAAACCAAAACACGGCTTGAGAATTGTAATAAATTTTACGCATCCGAATGAAACAAATGACAGTTTTGTGTAGCACTTCAGCTAGAACTTAGGTCAACCAAAAATGTCTTGTATAATAAAAAATCTCAAGAGGTAGTTCTGTGTTTCTGTGCTGAAAATTCTGTATGAAATCCATTTAAGTAAAGAAATGTTGCAAATTTTGAACCACTGGTTATTCCAAGTTCCGGGTTAAACTTCATGATACTAATTTGTTTTTTACCTCCAATTAAATACAAAAAATAAAAAATGTTGAAGGTTAAGTATGCAATTGGTGGATAGATGACGCTTGTATTTTTAACGCAGATAGGATATACGATATTTTATAACCAGAAAAACTCAGCTCCAAATCCCGAAAATTGTCTGCCTGTCTTAATTTTTTGATATTAACTTTTTAGATTTGTGATAACGCAAATGAAAAATGTTCTAAGCCGAAGATTTCTGAAATACCTTTCGTTTGATAGCATAACTGTAATATGTATCAATATAATTGAATTAAATTTTTCAAAGGGGTTGCAATCCTCTATTAAAATACTTTCCAAACTTAGCTTTCTTAAACCACTTTATTTTGACATCCTTATTGCAAATTTAATTTACCTTATCAATTTGATTTAAAAAAATTTTTCAAAAAGATGGCAGCACTCTCCAAAATTTTTTTTTGTAAATTAAGCTTTCCTAAGCCAGCCGCTTTGGTTTGATACACATATTGTAATAATATATTATTTATCTTATCAATTTAATCGAATTAAAATTTTGAAACATGTGGCAACCCTCTTCAAAATATTTTCCATGAAGCTTCCTTTAACCTCATATCAAAATTTTTACCTGATATCCAAATTGTAAAACATATTTCATAAATCATCCGGAGCTAATTGCGAAAGAATCAGAAATAGAATTATTTTATTTGTTGTTGTTTTTGTTCTTATATGTGGAATTTTTATTTGTTGTTGTATTTTCTTATATGTATGTGAACTCCCAACCAAAGAGTTTTTTCTTATATGGGGTATTATATGGGCAGTGTTCACATTTTTGACCATAACTCTGGTCCTATTTATCGGATAGCAAACAAACATAACTTAAACATACCCCACATACGTTTTAACAAACTGTGAAAATTTCATCAAAATTGATCCAGTGGTTTTTGAGTAAATGTGTTACGTCAATTTTGCAACTTTATTTTATATATAAGATAATCAGAAATTAAAAAAAAAAAATTATAAAATAATTGGACTGCAACTGGCTGCATGCAACTGTATGTATGAGTATATATACATAAGTAATGTTTTATTTATTAAACTTATTTCGCATTATATCTTTACAGACACCGTTTTTGTAGAAAAGCAGAAAAGCAAGAAAAATCCAACCAAGGAGGCCGCCAAAGAGGCAGGATTAACCAACAAAATAAAAAACAATAAATAAATAGTTTTCATTTTTATACCCGAGCGTACTTGTCGAGTCGAGATAGATATATACATATACATACATATATACAGTGACTCAAACAAATGACCACGTGTTGTTTTTTTAAGTATTCGTAATATTTTTCGAGCAAAGTGTTTTTTTTTACTCGTCCAAGCTTTACCCAAAAACATATATGTATATCACAGTTGCCGACTTTATACAAAATTTAGGGAAATTCCACAAATTTTCATCAAAATTTCAACTTTTTAATCTGAATCTTTAGAAAATTTTTGGGTATGCAGTTTTATAGCCCATAAAATTTTAGTCTGATAAAGTGCAAGTTTCAAACGGCTTAAAAATCGCGTTTAATTTTGAGATTTTTTTTTAGACTACTTTTTCGGTTTTTTAATATAAAGNGGCGAAATCGGACAATAACAACGCCCACCTACCATATAACTGTATTTTTGGAAAAATGCGCAAACTGCGACACTTCTGTGTCCAAATTGTTGAAAATTAGTATGTCAATTAGAACTTGGGCATAAAATAGGGCAATTTTAAAATTTTTGGAAAATGCCGTAGCACCGCCGACTTATGAAGAATTGTTGCAACTCAGTAGCCCCTTCACCAACTTTCACCAAGCTGGATACGAACATTTCTTAGAGTGAAAGTAAGAAACCTGTTGAAAATTTTCGAAATCAGACATTAATCACACCCATCTGCCATATAACGGTAATTTACAGAAACCGCGATAAATCAGTAACCAAAGTAGTTACTTTACTCAAAATCGACTTTTGCAATAATATTTTAGCAATAAATGAGATTATTGCAAAGTTTTGTGAAATGGGCGTGGCATCGTCCGTCTATGACTACATTTTTGTTGTATCTTGGTACAAAAAAATGTTGCAAATTTTTGAAATCGGACTAAAATAATGCTCTTTTCTTATATAATAGTAAATGTCATAAATATAAAAAACTTCCAACGCTAATTAATACTTAAAACCATATCTTAACAAGAAAGATAATTTTATTTTAGATTTTTGGAAAGTGATCGTGGCGCCGTCCACTAATGACTATATAAGTTTATCTCGGCAAGCGCTTTATCGGTTTCTGCCAAATTCGTTTCAATTATTTCATTAAGTCTAATCGAGCAAGCTATCGACAATGTTTGAAACACGGAAAAAACACATTCTTGCTTATAATGTGCTTTATGGAAAGGTAAAAAAAACTACATATAATACATGCGCCGGGTATATAAAGTTCGGTTTCTTCCGAACTTATACATTTTTACTTGTTTTTTAATGACCCTATGTACATATGTTTATAGAATATATATATATAATAAAAATGCATAGATATGTGACAGAGAATTTTGCAGAGTTTATTGAAAACAAGGGTGTTAGTATATTCTCAAAAAAAAAAGCAAAAAAAAAAATAAACCTTCAGAAATGGTCCTTTGAAATAGTGACACAACTCAAAAATTCATGTATTGAAATTATATAGCAGATTACGTTGATAAATAGCCATCGACATACTATGTTTACTTGTTACCAGTGTTGGCATAATTTTAATTCGATTAAAGATTAAAAATTAACGGTACTAAAGTTAATCTTCGATTAATGATTGAAATAAATTAATCGTAGCCATTTGTGCTATTAATGATTAAATTGTTCTAATCGTCAATCGTCGGTTTTGATTACGATTAATTAATTTCAATCTTTAACCGTTAAACCAATTAATAAAAAGTCTGACTGAGTAGTGTAGTTTGTCGAAATTTGTAATCAAACACCAGTTACGGTATAATATTTATATAAAAAAATTTGTGTAATTATTATTAGTAATCCATACACTGAGAATTATTACTTTCGATCGCACATATACAGAGGGATATTAAAACAATCAAAATGCACACCAATTGCTTGAGTGAAACCGACTTAGCCCTACCCGATTAACTGACCGTGTGTGCGCAAGACCATTTCAGCGTGAATTAATTTATCACCAAACCTACTTAATCAAATTAACAGTTAGTGATTAAAAATAGATTTTTAAATTGCGGGTACGATTAACTGTTTAACCAGATTAAATTGAATCATGATTAATTCTAATTCGAGTGAATTTAACTAATTGATTAAAAAATCAATCGATTAGTGCCAACATTGCTTATTACCAATCCGACAGGGAGCACAATTGTGCCATTTATCAGAAAATCGAAGTTGACAACTCTTACTACTGCACAAATCTCTAATCCTTGCGTAATCTTTACTAAATTTTTATAATGCAATCATATTTTGAAAGCTTACAAATTTTCCCTACAGAATGACTGCAAATTATAAAACGCGAAAACCTTAAGTGGCACTACTGAAAATTGTTATAATTTGAGTTGAGTCCTTATTGCAGCAGCCTATCGATATCGGGCCAATAAGACTCATGGGAGAAGCTTAAGAAAAATTGAAACATAAGCTGTATGTATATGAGGGTAATAAGAGTTCAATATGATTCATATTGAGGCTCATTTGATGGAGAAATGAAACACCTTCAATTTGGGCTCTTAGGGCCGGTTACTCAATGGCTGGTTAACACTAATCTCCGCTTGAACATTGTTGTCGACGTTACCGACTTCATGTTATATGCATGAAATTGAGTAATCGGCCCTTAACTGAGCTCATTATGAGGGTAAACAATACGAACTAGGACTCCTAAGTTACTCATTTGTGACTCCAAATGTTTGCTGGGATCAGGCGTAGATTTTTTTTTTCAAATGTATCTGCCAAGTTTTCATATACTTTTTCTCTTTTTTTCTTTCTTTTATATACAGTTGCGAGGAACTTGTAGAAAAAAGCGATAATGGCGCAGAAACTTATGCCATTCCGAAATATTCTCATTTGGAAATGTGCGAACAAGTGAATCCATGGAGTAGCACCGTAATAATTGTTATTGTTTGCGGTGTAGTAGCCTCTCTGGGATTGATTGTTCTAATTGTACATGGACTGCGTCGTTTCTATAAACCAGCACGCCCACGTATAAAGAAGACATTCGTCGTGCGCAAACAGGCTTCGCCTTCAACGGATACACCGCTAACAAATCGTCCCATTGCCACTGAACAATGTGAAATTACAATCGAAAATTGCTGCAACATGAACATTTGTGATACGGTAAGTTACATATATGTACATTGATTATAATATTTATGGCTGTTTTCTCAAGTAGGTTTAAAGTTTATCAGCGCTTTAAAAACACATCTTATTCTAAAAAAAAATGTTTGAAGGACAAATAAATTTTAAATACTTGTTTAGAAACCCCACAGACTCTTTTAACCTTTGCCAAAATGACTTACTTCGTGTGAATTGATTAATAAGAGCTCCTCTTTTTGCCGTCTGGTTTTGTGACAGAAGTATGTATATGTTCTGCTGGAAGAATTTGTATTTGTACTTCGAAAAATCTTTCATCATCCGTGTGTTACAAAAGCTAAAAGAGTTAAGCGATCCTTATGTCATAAAAGCTATTTTTACAACTTTAGTTAGATCAATATTCGAATACGGACCTATTGTTTGGAGTCCCCGCTATCAAGTTCATTCAGAAAAGATTTAATAAATTCAAAAACGATTCGTTCTTTTTACTTTGCGCGATTTTAACTGGGATTCAGAATATGATCTCTTTAATTTGCCTACACCTGCAAGTCGTAGAGAAATGCTAGGTATAATATTTATCGTAAAATTAATGGCAGGCATGATGAATAAATAGAGCTAGGATTTTTATGCAAATTGAATATACAAAATATATGCAAAAAATTTGCAAAAATATAGACACATGTTTATATTAAAAAATTTTATAAAATATAGATATATGTTATATGTATATGCTAAAAAAAGATGTGTATGCAACAATTTAAATAACACCAAGAAACAAGACCGAAGCCATTTGCACTTTTTTCCATATTATTAAAATTTCAGAGAAAATTAAACAAGTTTTATTTTACGCTTATCTTCAAATTTATTAACAACTTGTATTTAGTTAACTCTTTAAACTACTTTAGTAGTATCCGTGGAAGATAATCCGCATTTGCGGCAGGGGCTCGTATTCTGCAGGCCCCAATAATTGCCAAAGTCTCCAGCGTCATAGACCAGGAGTGCATCCTGGAGGAGAGTGGGGAGGAAAAGCCAATCCTCTCTTCTTCAGAGTCGGAAGAGGACCAATCTCTTGCAGAGGACGTGAGTCGTGAAGCAGCTCGCTGCTCGAGTTGGTCCTCTTTCTACAGCCCAGAATAGGTGGAGAAGGAGAAAGTATCGGGGGGCAAAACGAAAGCAAGGGAAATCCTCTTCTGTGGCTGGCCGAACTCCTCCTGTCGCTGCATTCAGTAAGCGGCCCAGGTCTACAGAGGTTATTCCAGAAGCCAATAGGACCTTGGTATATGTGTACCGACATCCAAATCTGCTAGCGAACGTTGCAAGAGAAGGAAAACTGCGGGAAAAAACGATACAGGACGGTAGAAGGTTTAGTTCGGGTTAAAGTCTCACACTGACGGGGTACAGGCTTTCGATGCTTCCTCCTCGCAAAAAAAAGGAAAACTGCGGTGACATCCACCAATGGCTGCTCCACTGCCACTGCGAGTCATAGTGTGGCGGGTACACTGGTGTGGCATTGCCCAGTTTCGATCAGCCAGGCAGATCTCTGGCGTCAAGAAACGCTTGGATGGAGGGTATGCGAGAACCACAGTGTCAAGGTACTACAAATGGATATGCTATTGAGTTTTTTGGCAGTCTCAAATCGCCCGATCCGGATGGCATCCTACCTATTGTACTTAAAGAAGGTGTTGACCTTTAGTTGGCGACCTTGAAAAAGATTTTCACAGCATCGCTGGCACTTGCCTACATACTAAAACCTTGGAAGGTGGTTGATGTCGCCTTGGGTGTTGGTAATTAATTCTAATTCCAGCACGTTTGACCCATCGGACTTGATTTTTACTGTCAAGAAAACTATACTTTCCTCTCTCTAAATAAAATAATATCTTTAACAAATGCATTTAGTTGATGAATTTAATTATGTAGCTGACTAGGCCCCTCGTGTCGCTTGGGGTTGAGCGGGAGAAGGGTAAACTTGTTGGGATTAGTCAATTCTACATTATTTTATATATGTACTTTTTTGGCAAAACTCGTAATGGAAACATACGGATTTTTTCCCAAAAGTACTGACCACTTCTTGATCCCTTTCTTGTTAAACAAATCCTTTCAACTTTCCTTTCCGAAGACAATCCCTCATCAAATATTTTAAGTACAAAAGCTACGTCTCAGTTTGCAACTTCTAAAGTTTTTCCAATGGTTTTGTGAGCTAAACTCGGACGAATGGTTTTCTTTATTGAGTTGCCACTCTTTTAATTTGCTTTGTAGCCAAAAATGAAGCAAATCTGATTGAATTGGTTTGGTTTAATTTCTTTATTTTATTAAAAAATCAGTACCGCAACAAATTTCGCAAGTTCTGACTCTTTGGTTGTCTTGTTTTTTAATTTAAATTATTTGCTTATTAGAATACACAGTGCGACAGTAAATTTTATAGTAAAACTACGTACTTAGTTTTTTTCTCTCTGAAGTCAGGATTTTTTAAAGGACTTTGAAATTTAAAAAAATATTATTATTTGATTTTTTTTTTTTAATTCGGTGCAATGATCATATAAAAGAAAAAATTCTGTAGAATTATAACCCTACATTTTTTGGTGCATAACGACGAATGGGTGTGGAAAATGTCCACAACTGTTCAACTAGCCTTTAAAGTGAGTGTAACGGCGCGTCTCCACAGGCAACAATTTTTGCCCACCAACTGACATTTTGATTGGATAAAAGATTTATCAGTTGCAAAATTTGTGTATGGGCATATTTATCTTGTTAAACGCACATCCCACATGACGCCACTAGAAAATATTCTGCTTATTTTAACGAATAGAAATTTTGAAATTTTCTACGATGTTACTACTAAAGGTGAGATCACACAATTGTCGTAATATGTCAATTATTGCGTAAATCGAGGCCGATATTGTTCTTATTGTGCCCAATCGAACATAAAACGGGTGCAACCACAATTTGCGTGTGACTGTACAGAATTTAATTTGGACAAATTGTTTATTGTGCACCAATTCAGCACACAAAAAATCTACCAGATTGGTGCATTTGCGACAATCGTGAGATTCCAGCTTAACACGCTTTCTTTCAAACTAAAAAATTTGCCGTAAAATTAGCAAATTGACAGTTCATGGCAGGCTGCATTTGTCGAGATAACAGCTCTGACAATAAGTTTGTTCGTCGAAAATCCAGCAAGAATTATCCAACACTCAAAATAGCCGAGAATAAGAAAAAATTCTCTCAAATTCTCTCTCATGTTGAGAAACTTGCAAATTTCAGCACGAACGCAAATTTGCAGGAATTTGCAAGATGCCCTGCCAGCTGGTGTCCACGGTTTGCAACTTCACTCCAGGAGAACTGTCACTTTGCGCTCTCAGTTTTTGAGTGATGGATAATTTTTTGGTCTGCACGAACGCGATTTGGGCAAAAATCATGATAATTCGTACAAATTTTTTGATTAACGAACAAACCTAATTAATGCTTTCCATGAGCCGCTATTGGCAATATATTTTTCGCATAACATTATCAACATAAAAACTATTGCCTGTGGAGACGCCCCGTAAGAATGAAGAATGATAGCTTCGCATAAATTTTACCAAGAAATTAACAGAACTTGTAAAAACTTAGCTATCTGTTCCTATGTTTTGCAACTTAAAGATAGTATGAATCAATTAACATAGAATTCTCCGCAAAAATCCGCCGACTCTCGAGTTTCCCACTTACTGCCGGTTTCATCAGCAATTTGTATAAGTGAAAAATGATCTTTCCCTTCTGTCAGTTTAAAAAAAAAAAAAATCACTTAAAGTGCTTTCGTCAAACTGGCTATATTCAACTTAAATTTACTACATAGTATATCAGGGAATTTCGCACGAGTTGGTTGTCCGAATTAAAAATTATGAGCGGTGTGTATTAACAAATAAATACCCAGCTGATCTAGATTACATTCTTATCTATGAAAATTGCCCGCTTTTCGGCAAATCCCAGCGCAAAAAATAATTTCCATGAATTTACATGCAAACAACGTAAAAACCAGAAGGTGAAACAGTTTTTTTGTGGCATTATGCCTTCTATGAAAATATTATTACAATATTTATTTACATTTAACTGATTTGCGATAAGGTGGATTAAATCTGTTCTAATAAACGTTTCGTCGAAAAAAAAACTAGAGTTCATGGGTTGAATAACTGAAATCGGTTTTTAAGTGAGCCTAGAGAATATATTAATGTGAAATTTCTAATCTGGTAGAGATTACGAGACTTTTATTCGTTTAAGTTTTACCCATCAAACTTACGTATACAGTTAAGCCACGCTTATCGCGAACTTGTCATTTGGACACTGATCGTTTTCTGGGTATTTACAGAACTGCAGCTATGGAAGTCAGAGGTTCGGTTAGATTAAGCTGGTAATTTGTAATTGGACTCACCCAAGCCCAAAAATTTTATGTTTCAACGGAAATTATAAGCTTAAGNATGAATTTACATGCAAACAACGTAAAAACCAGAAGGTGAAACAGTTTTTTGTGGCATTATGCCTTCTATGAAAATATTATTACAATACTTATTTACATTTAACTGATTTGCGATAAGGTGGATTAAATCTGTTCTAATAAACGTTTCGTCGAAAAAAAACTAGAGTTCATGGGTTGAATAACTGAAATCGGTTTTTAAGTGAACCTAGAGAATATATTAATGTGAAATTTCTAATCCGGTAGAGATTACGAGACTTTTATTCCTTTAAGTTTTACCCATCAAACTTACGTATACAGTTAAGCCACGCTTATCGGGATTCGCGAACTTGTCATTTGGACACTGGACGTTTTCTGGGTATTTACAGAACTGCACATATTGATGAAGTCAGAGGTTCGGTTAGATTAAGCTGGTAATTTGTAATTGGACTCACCCAAGCCCAAAAATTTTATGTTTCAACGGAAATTATAAGCTTAAGACGAATTGTTAAAACTATCGCATTTCTAAAATCTATACTTACACATCTCGAAATTTAAATTTATTTTAATAAATTTTATTACAAATTTTCAGCCATGCTTCGATTCAAAGCTCCTGGAAAAAACACTCTCACGCAACTCCAAAGTCAAGGAGGACAAGAAAATGCTTATAAATGGCATGGAAGATGAACTTTATTAGTTAAGCATTAAATAGCGTGCCATCAAAGCGAGGCGCTTGCGATGCGGATACAGTACGCGCGGTCAGGGACTGGCATACTTCTTCTGCGCGCAACAAACGGAGAACATCTACAAGAGGCCTTATAGAACGAAATTTCCAGAAATAAAAAACACACACAAAAAGCAAAAGAGCATGCAAATGTAGACACGACAACACGATGGAGAAGAGGAAATGCCAATGAGAGATTCAAAGTACGACGTTGAGTAGGAAGAAAAAATAGAGAGAAGAGTGTCTGACGCCACGGACAAATGTAGTTAGTACAAGTTCCTCGTCCGTAGCAGCAGGCTGCAGAAGTGCAACCATGGATAAGCTTTAAATAGAGTACACTCGGCAAAAAAAAAAGTCACAACTACTTAGTTCAATTCATGTACTTATTTTTTTGTTTTATTTGCATTGACACCATTGTCTTAATTTTTATGTACTTACGTATTTTCATTAAATAGTAATTTCTTATACATATACTATGTACATACGAATATCGTACGTTTATCTAATAATTTTGAATTACTTCTCTATATTATTAAACGTGCGATATGTACATATGTATATTTTTTTTCAATTTTAGCGCAAACTATTAATTGCTGACTAAAGAAAATCCTTTTAGTTGACTTTTAACATATGAATTATTTATTACTACTAAATTCGCATATAATTTTAATTTGCAGTTTTAAGAATTGATTGTATGAAAAGTGAAAATCAATTAAGGCTGTATAAACACTTTGAAAAAGTGTTGCGTAAAGTTGTGAATTTAAATTTTGTTACTTAAATAATAAAAAGAATTTGCACTAATACCAAAAACTGCAGCCAATTGTATTAAATGCAGAAATAAATATGTACGTCTTTTTTTCTTCGAACAAAAATGGGATCGTTAAAAAAGGTTGGTTCTTCAACACTGGTTTTCAGCCTTTTGAGCTCCTATATATGGGTCATTTCCAAACAAAATGCAATTATTTTGTGCGTGTTTAAGTGACTTTATCATTGCACCATGGTAAGTGCGGTCGGCTAAATAAGTATTTCCGGAACATCACCCATATTTATGCGTAAAAACACAAAAAAAGGAAAGCGGCAATCAAAATTTTTTGGTAGAAGCGAAAACACCATAAGACAATTACCACTGTCTGTTTATTGTTTAATTAGTTTCAATGGTTTCCTTGTTTTTATATTTTCGTGAAATAAAACTCTCAATCTATTGAATAAACACTATTTTTCGAAATGCGAAATTTTGAGCCGATATTGTGCTGGCTGTAAGCAACCAAAATTAATATTACTGTACCGATAATGTGAATACTGGGCCTGTTCGAGGCACATAATAAAAGCGGCAATACTGCAGCAGTGATGAAAATTTGCAATACTGTTGCAACTTCCCAACTGTCAAAACATTGCTAGAAATTCACAACGAACGTGATACTTTAAATAATTCGCGCAACACTGCGATTGCGAATTCATCTCGAACAAGCGCTCTCTTTTGCCCATTATAGAACAATCAAATTGTAAAAAACGCGGTGATTTTTATGGGGATAGTGTAACCACATTGTACTGTTTATCGTCGCATATTTAATTTGGTCGATAGAAATCGGTTAACGTGGTCCAAAGTTCTGCGGTAACATGCATACAAATAAAAAAATATTCGGACGAATTGATAACCTTCTCCTTTTTGTGAAGTCGGTAAAAATACAACAAACTATTAAAAAAGCGAGCTTTCTAATTAGATTCCTTAGAAAAATTTTAGGGATATTCATCCAAAGTGATAAAGGCATACATTTCTCAAATTTATCGGTTTATCCGCATTCTTACATGAACACACCTTGGCAAGGAATCGCATAAAATTGTTTATTATTTAACTTATAGGCTAGTTACGTTTTATTCTTACCTCGTCTATTGTGTCAAAGCGACCACCTGGAAAACTATCAATGATGAAATTTATGCATTCATCCACCTACATGATTTGATAAAGTGATAAACTTTGGTTAAACAGATTCCTTACAAAGTTTGACAGTTCATTTATCAAAATGATAAATTTATCCTTTTATCAAGTTTATCAGCAGTCATTTATCAGCATCATTTATGAGTACGCAGTTTTGTAGCCCATTCAATTTTAGTTCAATAAAGTGTAAGTTGGAAGTAGTTAGAATTTACCGTTCACATGTTGCAATTTCTAACGGTTTTGTGCATTTTCTTCCATACAAAGCACATTCGACGATTTTTTTTTATATATGTAAGAAAACAGCTTCAACAAAAAAAAAGATGCCAAAAATATGATCTGATTTTCTAAAACATTTTTCACAATTTGCACGTATATAAAAACTTAAATTCTTCAGTTGCAAATTCCTTCAAAACCTTGGTTTCTAATAAACACTGAAGCAAACTGATTTATGTTGGAGCTGTTTTTGAATTGTATTAGGTCCTTACTTAAAAAAGGTTGGTGCCGTTTAAGGTTAATAAGGGTAGGCATGCGAAATAAGTAGGGCTGCATGCAATTCCGAACGCAAAAACTTAAAATACAATGGCTGTCAAATGTTGTCTTCAGGGACCAGTATTGCTTATTTTCCTACCATAACCAACCAAAACCTACCGAACATATTTTTGAGTTCTTAATATTGTTTTCTCGGCCACAAAAAACGACGTGTAAAAAAACTTCTGCGAAGGAAATTTAAATTTAATTTAAATTAATATTAATTAATTAATAAATTAAATGATTAAAAAAAAAATAAATAATTGGTTGCACACCTTTAGGTATTCTTTAAAATTTCCTCGACAGTGGGGGCTAAAATAAATGAAAAAACTTTTTCTTTATTTGGTTTTTGATTTATGATAAATTATCTCATTTATAGTTAATTTATTGACAGATTTTACAAAGCGAAATTACTTGATTTCAGCATGATTTGCTTATAAATTACAAATGAGCCATAAATTACGATAATGTGAACATGATTTTATTATTATTTTTATTATTACGGCTGCGACATGCATGCTTTGCGAGACAGTCAGCCCTTTGGTTGCGGGACGCTATTGCTGCCTGAATATCCGACATACAATTTATTCTGGCCTCATTTGCCTTCTACGATGATATTCGCTAACATAGACTTCGATTGCGAAGACCTTCGCCTAGAATATGGTTGTGTTTGAATTTCGGTCCAGGTATGTCATAAAGTATATATGGATGTTCATATTGTATATTGGCAGTAATAAGGGTATACGTTTCTAGTTAGGAATCAGGTATATATACATGTTTGCGACCGCCGTTATACGAACGCATCGATGAAATATTCACGTAAAACAGGTTGCTGAAACGTTTGGAGATATGTACATATTTTCTATTTTTCGCAAATAACTATTACTCATTGGCACGGAGCCTTAAAGCCTACCAACCTACCTATTTTGATAGGAAAAGTTATGTGTGGCAACACTGTTTCATTGGAATCCACTACCGGAAGTACAGAGTGATAAACACGGGTTCTCACACTGTACTTCCGGTAGTGCATTTGGTCCCAACCGATATTTGGTCCCATGTACATATCCCATCCTAAGTAACTGTAAACTAAACCTTACGGTACGGTAACTATAACCAGTAATTTAAACTTTAATTGTGCGCTTCTTCCAAATTTTCACATTTTAAATACATTACACTTTTTATTGATTCCTTAGCTGCTAATTCACAAAAAAATTATGTACCATGTATACTTAGAAATACCATTTGAGCCATTTTTCTGAAAGCATCTGCTATACACTATTTCTTAAAATTTCTTAGGCATTTTCTTAATAATAGTCCAAGTGCACCTACACTATAAAATATATTATACAAATTTGTTTTTCGCGAATAAGTTCGTGATCCAAACAGATATTTAAGAAAACTTAACTTTTCCAATAGATTAAAGGACACTGTTTGTTTATTCCAGCGACGATATAGCATATGTATAGCTCATTCTATAACATAAACCATATAAATCTAAGTTTCACAATTTATATAAAGTTCACAGAAATTCAAATTTGCAAATTTTAATTCTGAATTTCTAGAAAATTTTCGAGTATGCGGTTTTGTAGACCATTTAGTATTTTGCATGATTAAAATCTATTTTTATATAAAAAAAAATCCGCAACGCCCAAAAAAAAATCTAAATAATGAACATAATTTTTAGTGACTTCAAACTTGCTTTATCAGACCAAAATTGAATGGGCTACAAAAAATTCGCAACATCCACAAAAAAAAAAAACTTAAATAATGAACATAATTTTTAGCGACACACTGCATACTTGAAAATTTTCTCAAAATTCTGAATAAATAGTTTGAAATTTTGATGGTTTTGATTATTTTTTTTTTTTTTTGAGCTACATATGTGCAAGTTTTGAAATTTGAAACTTTTATTTATGTGGTTTCTATTATAGATCGTTTTATATTTTATATGAAAATTATTAAAAATAAATAATACCGCTACCGCTGTGGTATAGAGGTAAACAGTGCGTGCTTCCACTCCGCAGCGCCTCGGTTCAAGCCCTGGTTAAAGCAACATCGCAAAAAAATTTAGAAGAAAGGTTTTTTTCTTAACAGCGGCAGGCAATGGCAAACCTCTGAGTGTATTTCTGCCATGATAAAATCTTCTCATTAAAATACAATCGCCGTTCGGAGTCGGCGTAAAACTGTAGGTCCCTCCTCTTTGTGTGACATCAAGGCACACGCCACAAATCGGAGGAGAAGCTCGGCCAAATACTAACATATGTGCAAGCGCCAATCTATTATTATTACTGTTATAAATAAATGGCATTTTGAATTTTGCTTCTATCTTATTGACCGCAGCTGTATGTATATATATCAACATGACGTCGATGAAAACGCGGATTTGCTGTGTGACGGGATGCGTGTCTGATGGGCAATCTGTTTTACACGCGTTCCCTAGAAGCCGATACCATCAAACACTGTCAATTTATTTGTCTGTCAACGCCATTTTTGAGCCTGACATTGTAATGAATTCCAAGCTTTTAAAAGGCGCTTTTCCCTCACTAAATTTAGAGCCCGTAAAAACATCTAGGAGTCGCTCACCTAGTTTTGTTCCTGTAGGTTCAAGAGCAAATTTAAATGAATGTTTAGAAGAATTTATCGAATTTGAGCAACCAAACATCTGCGGCGTAGACTTTCGACTCCACAACCAGCGACGAACAATTTAAAATAAAAAAATAATAGATTTAGAAGAAATACAGAAACTCAAAAAATTATACGCTTGGGCAATTATACCTGATGCTTCTGCTAGTAGCAACGCTATTAATTTTGCGAAAATGATCGTGAATAGTAACCAAGTTTCTTACAGTGAGAAAAGGCCTTGGCCCTAAATATTGATTATATATCTACAAAAATGTTTTCTTTTATGCGTGACGATTTGGGTTTTGCTTTACCAGATCGAACATCTCTTTTGCAATGGCAACCCGTTCGGCATGTCGTTCCGGGGTTAGATGCAAGTGTCGTTGAAAACTTGCGTCAACTTGTTCGAAATAAGTCCATAACCGAACGCCTCTGCGTTTTAATTTTCGACCAAATATTGACACAATTGATGGGTTTTTAGATCATGGGAAAGACAAACGCAAGAATGTAATCGCAAATAGTGCTTATTTCTTCATGGTTAAAGGTCTACTTTCGGAATGGAAATATGTATTTTCGTACCATATTTCGAAGAAGGGTTTACACGAAGACATGCCAAATATTTTACTTCGAAATATCGATGCCTTAAGGGAAATCGGATTGAATGATAAAGCTGCCAGCCATGTTGGTTTATTCACTCGTTTAAATACTTATGAAGGTCGACCATATTTTATTTATGATGGCACAAAAATATCTTGCATGTATGACTATTGCCATTTAATCAAATCAATTCGACATACTATAATAAAAGATGACATTCAAACATCCGACGACATTGCGAGCATTGCAGTAATCAGGAAATTGTTCCAGATTGATCAATTAAACAATAATTCTAAAATTTGTCCGAAATTAACTTTGTCTCATTTGTTCACCAAACCTTATCAACTAAGCGGTACTGAGCAATTCGGTAGCTGCTGGGATCGAAATGGCCTACAGCCAAAATTTACTAGGCATCGATGACAACATACAAGAATGCGTCAAGCCTACGCAGATGTTTGTCAAAAATATGAAAGATCTTTTTGATGAGCTAAACTGCGAAAATTTAAATTCGATAAATCCATTGATGTGTCCATTAAAACGGGGAGACACGGGAAAAATCTCAAGGCTAGATACACTTGGACTTTTGCGGTCAATGAAGCTCGTCAAAGGCGCCCGAATAAAATGCGCTGAACGCTTATGTTCAACAATTGAGTCCATGCAAATGCTTTCGGAAGAACTCTTTGACCAGCACCAAAGTGTACAGCAATTTTTTCTAAGTAAATTTTGTCAAGACGACTTAGAAAACTTTTTTATTAGAGAAAGAGCTAGCAGAGAGACAAGTACCAATGTTACAGCTCACGAAATCCGATATATAGTTGGTACATCAATTTCCATTAGTATTTTGCGTGAAAAATTTGTTAATAAAGGCGTTTGCGATTGAAGACGATGTACATAAATTTAGAAAAAATTTAAACCCCAAAGATAGTTATTTTAAAGAACAGGAAATGTTAAATGACAACGAGAATTTTGTTGAAAACTATAATAATGCCGAAGTTCAGGTGCAGCGGTATTTGACTGGTTATGCGATTGACCAGCTTAAATGCGAAAAGTGCACCAGCATCTTGATGAAGGCATATGGTGAATTATTACTAGACTCTGAAGCCCTGATAAAAGCCGCAAAAATCTTGAGGGACGACTGCGGTTTGAAAATTGTCAATCCTCAATGCTCCGTTTTCGAGGTGTGTCGACATCAGATGGTGTGGTACTGTAAACTATTCGAAAAATACGCTCATTTAACGGATTTCAGATCTCGGATGTTGTCAGCAAACATAGAAAAAACCGAACAAGTTTTTCTACTGTGGTTCTTGGAAGCTGGCGACTGTTTAAACCATCGCTTAAAACTTGTAGAAATTTGTATAACCATTCTTTTATTTAAAAACGCAAACTGGGCGTTGAGGGAGGAAGTTGAAAGTAAGAGGCGGGATTAGTTTTTGTTTGATCTTCATTGTCACGGTCCCTCAGAGAGAAAGGCAACGTTACTGAAGGTATGTTACCTCTATATCTTTTTAAAAATATTTATATATATATATATTTTTTTTTTCAATTTAAATTCGGATTTTTCCCCATGTTTTCGTCTGTTTTAGTTCGCTGCTTTTGTAAGTAACCTGCTCGCTGCATGTCTTGCATCAACTATTTCGTGAGAAGTTTCAACTACTTCGTGGCCTGTGCGCCAATTACTTCATGGGAAGTGTCAACCGCTTTGTGAGAAGTTTAAACTACTTCTGGCCTGTGCGCAAAATACTTCGTGGGAAGTGTCAACTACTTCGTGAGAAGTTTCAACTACTTCGTGGCCTGTGCGCCAACTACTTCGTACGAAGTGTCAACTACTCGGTGAGAAGTTTCAACTACTTCGGAAACGATAATATTAAACGTCAGATCGCATCGCGTCCATTAAAAAAAAAAAACATANATATCGGCGCCTGGGTAAAATATTGTCGTAAGCGCCATTTTGAAGATTTTTAGTTCTACATGCAGTTATATATTTTGAAATAAGGTCTTTCGATTAGTGCTATTAGTTTTTAGATATCTCCTCTAGTTTCCGAGATATTGACTACAAGTTTTACGATAATTTAGTAAAAATTAAATAATTTAAGAGTTTTGTAAACTAGTAACATTTTCAGAGACTTTGGAGAAAATCTTTCTTCGCGTTTTTTCGAAATCGTATTCAAAACTTCAATCGCGATTTCCCACAACCTACCGAAATTTACATCCGACAATCTTTTACCCAGGCGACGATATGTCGGATACTGGGCTTATCATAAAAATTATAAATGCTGTAAAGCAACGCGATTGCCTGTGGAATATACATTCCTCTGAATATGCAAAGCGAGACAAGCTGGAAAGGGCTTGGCAACAAGTTGCCGATGATGTAGCCCGACAAGGTATGTATGTAGGTCAGGTGACTTGATGTAGTCACTTACATAGCAATTATTCGATGTGCTGCATTAATGTGATTTGTCCAAGTATATTCCATATTTTACAGATGTATTTTGTCGTGGAAATCCCTTCAATTTAATCCATGTTGACATCACTTTAGCCACAGGCTTCGAGCTCGCCTCTTGCAGGGCAGCCCACGAATCCTCCGTAAATGTGTTCCTGTATTGATGGCGTGTCAAATAGATGTTTATACCTTTACGAAAGTCCTCCTCGCCAATATAATCGTGAAGCATACGTATAACAGAATCGCCTTTATTGTAGCTAATTTCATCTAAAATCTCATCGACCTCACATGGATGGCCGACAGGCACTTCAATAGGATGTGAGTTTTTCAGCGAATCTAATTCTATGGCGCGTGTGTACATATCAGTCACGAATTGCGTCCAAATGTCATATTTTGGGAACAAGTGATTTACGCACAGGAATTCAACGAGCGGCGTAACCTTCATCCAACCATAAATGTGTCCACCATTCCATAGTAACCAGATTGCCTAAAAGATTATGAAATGTGTGAGAATAGTTTCCAACAAAAGTTTTATATAAAGAAAAACTTTTGTGCATTCTATTTGTGACTTACAAATTCACTTTTCTGTTTACATGACATAGAAAATAGATCATAAAGCACAGTAATTGCTTCCTGTTCTTTTGTTTTCTCCATTGAAGCAGCACCATTTTGCAACGTGGCTCAAACAATAAAAAAAAGACTACAAAAAGCAGTCTTTTGTTTAAGAAATAGTCGCATTGTAGACATAAAAGTCATCTTACCAAACCATTGATGTGCGATCTCGTGGCCCACAGTTAAGGCAATCGATTGCTTGCGCATAATTTTTTTTCGGATCCACTAATACAGATGTCTCAGGATATGTTACAAAGCCTCAATTCTCCATTGCACCGGCCGGAAAATCGAAAATCGCTAACTCTCGTATCGTAACTTGTATAATACGGCAACACTTTTGTGGATATTCGAGTGCAAAAATGCCCTGCTCCTTGCCAACAGGCGTGAAAACTCGTACTATTATGCCACCTTCCGACTTGCCTTCGACATAATCAAATCGCCAACCACAACATAATTCTAAAAGATATTTTTTCTCTACATTTTGATGTATCAATCTAATTAATCGATTATCGATTCACATCAACAAAGTCATCACCAGTTACACAGCAATGTTATCACGAGATTTAAATGTTTGATGTATGAAAACAAAAAAAATTAAGGGTTATTTTCATCAAATATTTACTAACTAATTGTGAATTTTTATCCACCCATTGGCGCTTCAAAACTATTCATGTGAAAATTAAAATCAAAATGACTTCCTCCAAACAAACGATGCTAGATCAGAGATTTATTAGGCGGTTTTTTCGTAGCTTTTTGCGAAAAGTTATTTGGAAATGCTTACTACTCAACAAGGATTTTAGCACAAGATTGTTGATTTTGGTTAAATAAATTATATATTTAAAAGAAATTTTTATTTATTTTGGAAATAAATTTAATTTGCGGAAAGTGAAGTGAAACGAAGTAAAGTGAAGTCACGAAGTAAAGGCTCCCAAAGTGAAGTGGAAAACTATTGTAAAAATGTAGAGTAAAAATTTTACTAGCAGAAATTAGCTGGAGAGCCAAAAAAAGAAGAGCCTAAGAACGAGAGAGAGCTGCTAGTTTTTTGGGTTGAGAAACGCTTTCCCGCAGAAATTAGTGATAATTTGTGATAATTATCTGTTAAGAAACAAAGCTAGTGTTTTGGCTTTCCAATTCCAATACGTTTCCAACAATTCCAGCGGGTTGTCAAAATCAGCTGTTTAATACGATTTCGTATTTCAGCTTAAACGTCAAACAAAAAATAAAAATTATAAGAAATTTCACTTCCTTCAATTCGAGGACAAATCAAATTTGTTTAAAAAGTAGGTAAAATTCAAAATTGCACATCAAAAAAGTAGAAAAAAGAAAGCTAACTATTTAACAAAAACTTAAAACCTAGCACAGTTTTCTAATATTATGGAAATATGATGCATTAAATCAGCTGCGAAAGTATGGAAAATCGACGAATGTAAAAAAAAAAAATATTGGCAAAAAAAATATTACGGAAGCTGTAAAAAGTACAGTGAAGGATTTTGGTTTATCCTTATAGTGATACACAAGAAATCCTCATCGATTTTGTTATCTTAGCAATAAGCGACGTTAGCAAAAGTACCTACAACAGAATAAAGGTGCTTGAAGAGGGGGTGTGAAGGAGTCGGTAAGCAAGGCCTGAAAATGTGTTTGATAATATGTATGCAGCAGAGCTATGTATTGGAATTCTCTTATGAATAATATGAGATTGTTTCACCCATCCGGACATACTGCGAATGAAATGCTTTACCAAAATCAATTTCAAGAAATGTACTGCCAATTAAGTACAAAGAAAATATGAAATATAATACGAAAACTTGTGAAATATATGTACTTTATGTAAAAAGACGTTAAATGCATAATGTACACACAAAACGTCCCGTTTTGTTTAATATAACTTTCTCCCCTTTCAGATCCTTATTCACACATCTACATATTAAGCAAAAACATAAAATAAATCCTAGTGACGTCATCAGCGGTATATACGCCACGCCTTGAAATGAGTGGCAAAGTACGCTTAAAGGCAAATGGCTATCTTGATGAGGATCCAATGACCCTACAAGATATCATCTATAAATACATATGCGAGAATTTGGATGTTATAAGCTATGAAGAAGATTGTATGGGCGGCAGCATACGTCATCTAAATGATGGCATCGTTCTTCCAAACGATATTTGCGATCGACTATTGGAAGCTTATCAACGCTTTCGGCGTCAGTTGAGTGATGATGTGATAAATCTTTTTGAGCATGCAGCACGGACATCATTGAAAATAGTTCACTTGCGGAATAGTTCGGTATCCAATGAAGGTAAAAAGCCTAACAATGTAATATGTATGTATGTATTTAATAAATTAGATTTTTTTTGCATATAAAAGAAAATTATGAAAAATGATACGTGGGAATTGATGGACAATATTCGTATTAATTAACCATTTCTAACGAGTTTGGAAATTTATCACATCGAAATCTGCTTGAGAGTATAGTTGTAAAAATTCATACATACAAATGAGTATGTGAATATGCAAATACTTTAGATAGCGGTTGTACTTAATTGATTAATTGATTATGTTGGAAATGAGTTTGAATTGAACGTCAACGACCTTCTAATAATAATGAAATTCTTATGAAAAACTAGTTTTTCATTTACAAAACTTGCTCTTATCTTCTACAAACATGCATACATACATATTTATATGCACATGCTTATTCAAATCTCAACATAAACCACTTTCTAATGTGAAATGTAACAATGAATGCAGTTTGATTTGGTGATCTAAATTTTTTGCAATTGCCCTCCTTTCTATATATGTATATAAAACAAGTATATGCAAAACTTGCCACACCACGACTATTTACTGCATACTTGTAGTACAAAATCCAATGCTTTCCTGACAGTTAACTAATGATATGCCTTCTACTCACAGGTTTGGAGCTGCTTATGCGTCACAAGTTGTATTCACTTACCATATGGTATTGTAATCAAATAACTGTCCAATCTGCGCACTTGCTAACTATGTACGGCGAGGGATTACGTTCACTGGAGCTCGGCATCAATGCGCACATGTTGCAAAACTCTGAGCCCAATGAGAAGGAGCCTGTTGATTTTCAATTTAATTGCCCGCATCTACGCCGATTGGTTTTGAATGGAGTCGTATTGCATAATGGCTTGCAGCTCAATACGCTACTCGAACTAACTCATCTCGACTTGACATCATGCATGCTAGCTAACTTTAGCTTGGAAGTCTTAGCAACTCTGCCGCTATTACATACACTTATATTGTTTAATGTATGGCCGATTGCTAATCAACTCCAAGCAATTTGTATGCTCCGCCGTCTGCGTACTTTGGATATTTCGATTAGTAACTCTGGAAATGGGCATGGCACTTACGATCTGCCCGATCAAACACTGGAAATGTTAATGAACAATTTACGTGAACTAACACACTTGGATATATCAGGTACGAATTTGGCGGGTAATGGTGTGGCAACGAAAGAATCAAATTTTAAATTACGCACCGACATACCAGGATTAGAATCACGCATACAGCGACCATTACAGTTTTTGGGACTCTATCATACGGCGCATTCAGCTTGCAAGCGACATGATATACCTGCGATTGAGGTGAGGAAACTTGTTGTAAAATACATACTTATACACTGCAACTTGCATACACATTTTTCGTATGACTATGTTAGATCGCGGGTGATGCCAACGAACACCAGATTCTGACAGCTGCGCGATATTACTATGACAGACCGATGCTTTTAACGAGGGTAATTTTTAACTTTAAAATTGGAAAACACCGTGGTTTAGAAGTTTATATTAACCTTGTTCGTCATTTTAAACAGGTTTTGAATGACTTGTACCACCTTTTCCGCTTCGAAATTTGTAAGGACATACATCTTGCGTTGGATGCTGTGCTCACAGCTATGGATAGACATCTGAAATTTAAACACATGCAAATTTCTGGAAGGTAAAGTAAAGACGTAAAATAGTAAGAAAGCATTACCAAAAACTGGGTGCACAAAACATTATTCTTCTTCTTTATTGGCACTCTAACCGCCTAAGCGATTTTGGCCGAATGCAAAACAGCTCTCCAGTAATTTTTCTTCTGCCAACTGACGCCAATTGAAAATGCCAAGTGAAGCCAAGTCATTTTCCGGGTTGAATACTTTCAGAGCAGGAGCGTTTCTGTCCATTCGAACGACATGGCCAAGCCAGCTGCGCCGCTGAATTTTAATTCGCTGCTCTATGTCTATATTGTATATACAGCTCATACAGCTCATCGTTAAATCGTCTGCGGTGTTCGCCATCGCCAAAGCGTAAAGGTCCGTAAATCTTTCGCAGAATCTTTCTCTCGAAAATTCCAAGAGCCGCTTCATCAGATGTTTTCATTGTCCATGCCTCCGCGCCATACACCAGCAAAGGCTTATAGAGTGTGATCTTTGTACGAGGAGAGAGGATTTAACTTCTCAGTTGCCTACTCAGTCTAAAGTAGTACTTGTTGGTGAAGTAGCGCTTGTTGGCAATAGTGGATTTCAAGGCTGACATTATTCTTGGTGTTAATGCTGGTTCCCAAATAAACGAAGTCGTCCTTTCCAATTCTGACAGAGCTGATGGTATTGCTCAAACTCAGGCAGCGCGGAATTCGTGCTGTCGAAAGCGGCTTTGAAATCGACAAATAGATGGTGTGTGTCGATCCTATTCTCGTGGGTCTTTTCCAAGATTTGACGTATTGTAAATACCTGCTCTATAGTGGATTTGCTAGGCCTAAAGGTCCATAAAACTTTACTAAAACGGAATAATAGGGGCCAATGATACATGACAACGATTTCTATATACTCGATTTGTTATTTTTATAGCCGCGTTATAGCTGACGTATAACATAATCTTCCTTAGAAAATCCTTTTGGACTTGTATTAAGAAAAGTCAAAAGGATTCTTTAAAGCAGACAGTAGACTCCTTCGGTTTCAGCTCAGTGCAAGTAAAGCTTAGTACTAATTTGGTGTCGCGCTGTTACATTACCACCACTTTCAGTAAAAAATTATATGTGTATATTTGAGTTAAAAGTAAAACTAATAGCATGCATATATGTATTTATATTATACATTTTAAATTGCAGTGCCACGCTCTTCTACATAGTAAAAGGTCGTGATCGCTCAAAATTCGGAACACCATTGCGAAATCATATTATTCGTACACTGCTAAATGGAATGGAAACACATCTTACTGATGATACGATGCTACGAAATGGTTATCTAACGTTAACACAGTTCCAAATGCCAAACGACGTGGTAAGTTTTGTCCGCATATGAATTGCCTGGAAAATTCCATCAATTTTTGTGTTTCCTTTTGCAGTTGTTTGAGTACGAACGTCTTATCAAAGTTTTATTGCATGGTGTCTCAAAGACGGAGCAAGAAGGCTTTGTGCAAAGGATAGCAATATATTTGCTAAACACATTGGCGTGCCAAGTGGATGGCAAGCAAAAGCTGTTTTTAGGTGAACTGGGTGTTGTTAGTGTGAGTAAAAGTTCTAACCGCTGCTGCGAATAGAAAGTAAATAAGAATACAATTTTTCTCATACTTCATACAGACAATGTTAAGTTTAATTAAGGATCGATTAACTCGTTCGGTATTTGATGATGTCATGGAAGTGGCATGGTCAACAATGTGGAATGTAACTGATGAGACTGCAATCAATTGTAAAAGATTTTTGGAGGGCCGCGGAATGGAGTTTTTCTTAAAATGCTTGCGTGTGAGTATTTACGAGAGTATTTTTAAATTATGTTTGCATTGTTATTGCCCAGACGTCTGTACTTGCTCTACAAAGCTTAGTACTGACAATATATAGTCTCACATTCCAGCCCCTCTAACTTCATATGCTTTACTCTACAGACTTTCCCTGATCGTGAGGAACTACTGCGAAATATGATGGGCCTTTTAGGTAATGTTGCCGAAGTAAAATGGCTACGACCAAAACTTATGACACAAGAATTCATTGAAGTTTTTGCCAAGCTATTAGATTCATCAAGTGATGGAATTGAGGTCAGTTGTGCACACTGCGTACCTATGTGATTTATTTATGTATTACTTTTCAATAGGTAAGCTACAATGCTGCGGGCGTGCTGGCACACATCGCATCAGACGGACCTGGCGCGTGGACAATTGAATCTCCCACACGTGATAGCGTACTCATACGCATGGTGGAAGCTATCAAACGCTGGGATATAAAAAGTGAACGGAATATTAACTATCGTAGTTTCGAGCCGATTTTGGGGCTAGTACGCTGTTATGAAACACCACAATGCCAACATTGGGCTGTTTGGGCTTTAGCCAATTTGACTCAGGTGTGTTTTAATTTACGAAAAATAAAGTATCTAATACTTGATTGGATTTTCCACCCTTAAGCTGTGTAAAAATTTCGTATAATTTTCACACTTATTTTTTTCCGGTTCTCACCAACATTTTTTCCTTCATTTATTTAATTCCAGGTCTATCCAGAAAAATATTGTCAACTGGTGAAGCAAGAGCATGGTATTGAAATCTTGACTGAATTGATTGAACATCCAAGACCATACGAGGATATAAAATTGATTGCGCGCAAAGTTATCGAAAAGTGTACACATTGGCCAAATTGGTTGCTCGATGGCTAAAAAAAAAATCCGGACAGAGCATATAACACCGCAGCATACTTGTGTTAAATACATGCCAAATGCGATTGGTAATAGTAGGAAAACCAATAAATAGGCGAGTAAAAGCAACGATGAATTACATATGTACATATGCGCAAATATCCGAAATGGCACTCGCAACGAGACAAGCAGGATGAGTTTAAGTAATCAAATGAGCATACAAACACACACACACACCCACATAATAGCAATGAATTTGTTCTCTGCTTCCTCTTAAGAAATGTTTATTTTTAAAGATTTATTGTTTATTTAAATTATATACATACATACATAAAAACGATACAATTACATAATTATTAAATAATGTAAAATTTCTAACGTAAGAAAGAAGTCGCGATAAGAAAAGCAAGGGTTAAGCTTACTAATAAAACGAGGAAAGAAAATACAACAGTAAATGAACAGCGTTGGCAGTGTATTATCGATTTACAGAAACGATTTTATAATCTGAATAGTTCACTGCAATGTACATAAATTAATATGTTTGCTCGAATTAAGCTATTTGATAACAAATTTGAAAAAAAAAAAATCTTTAATGACTCATAATTGCAAAGATCAGTAACATACAGGAACAACAAATTTGCTTGGTGGCGAGATTTTTTCATTATAAACCCCATGAGATTAACTACTCACTGAAAGAAATGCAAAAAAAAAAAAAAATAATAAAAATAATAAAACCGGAAAATTAACTACCTTAGGTAGCGTTCTTAGCTTAATAAATAACTCTAATATATGTATAGTATATGTATTCATGCATTTCTCATTCATTACATAATAGGTCATGTAAACAAATTTTATTTCATACCAGTTTATATCATATTTGCAAACGAGAATATAACATACAATGTATAATCAAGTATGAAACGCATATTAAATGTAGTTGTTCTGCTTATTTCCATGTCAATCATAATGTAAATATTCAGCATAAAGCATTCGTTGTAGTTGTACGCATGGCATTTGACTTGTTTCTTATTCTTATTTGTTTAATTTATGCAGTAGTTGTGTTTGAGAAACTTTTAGTGCTACTATCACTCACTTAGTTGCCAGGGTTAAGGTAGGAGAATAATTTTTACAGATGTTCGTCGGAGAAGGAATCGAAACGGTCCATGGCCATTGCGCTCGTCAGGACTAACGGCGGATGAATAATACTTGCGTTCTATTGTTGTTGTTGTTGTAGCAGAATACAAGTTCCCCAAAGAGTTTTTGGGGAGTGTTGCTGGAGTGAAAGTCCTTGGCCAAATATAAATCTGGGTCGTTCCGGTTACGTAGACCCGACTGTCGTGGGAACGATACTTGCGTTCTCTTACTATGGGGTTCCTATACCAGAGCTCTAAATTCCTTTGAGTCTGCTATATATGTATACACAGTGGCGGGAAAAAATAGATGAATGCTCTTTTGTTTTTAATATTTACAATGTTTTTCAAGGTATATTTTTTTTTTTTATAAAAATATGGTTCCTGTTTTAACAAAAACTATATAATCCACACTTTCAAACTTCATACAGAAGTTGAAAAAATTCCAAAAAGTTGTATCTAAATTTCGAGCTCTTTCACCAAAGTTTTTAGACATTTTTTGGGTATGCAGTTAAAAAGCTTATAAAATCCTAGTAAAATAAGTGCAAGTTTTGAGCGGCTATAAAATCGCATTGATTTTTGATATTTTTTTTTCTGACGGCTTTTGCGGTTTTTTTTCCTATAAATAGCGAAATTTAGGAAAACTGGCGTCGACTTTTTTTATTTTTTTCGCAAACGGTCTTGCGCATATTCTTCCACAAGAAATTCATATTTATATGGGAAAAGGTGCAAAACGCCGTCAACAAAAAAAAAAAAAGATTAAAAATCAACGCGTTTTTTTAAGAGCTCAAAACTTGCACTTATTTTACTAGAACTTTATAAACTTCTTAACTGCATACCCAAAAATGTCTAAAAATTCTGATTAAAAAGCTCGAGATTTATAAAAATTTGTGGAATTTTTCTAAGTTCCGCACAAACTTTGAAAGTGTGATTTATATAGTTTCTGTTAAAGCATGAACCATATTTTTCTAAAAAAATTAAGCTTGAAAAATATATATTGAAAAATATTAAAAACGAAACACCATTCATCCATTTTTGACCGCCACTGTATGTATGTACATATGTACATCCATATGTATGTATTTATCTGCCTTAGACTGGGTCGCGAAAATATGTATGTTTGCAATTACCCCTCGGACTTTTTGCCAGCTGATATAGAGAGAAGTTTGGGGTTATACAATTTCAAAATGTGATATATCCCTGAAAAGATATTTTCAAGTACTAAATATTCTTCTGAGATCATTTTGACCTAGAGTACCTCCATAGACCACTTAATTCTAATAACTGAAATTCTAAATACATTTGTAAGGTGGGATTTTTTCCTAGAAGTGTAACAGTAAATTAATAAAAAAAATCTTTGTGAAAAAATTATACGTAAAGAGGAACTAGGTGAACTGCAAAGCAAACTGGTTGCAATCTGATTCAAAAAAAAAAACTGGTAGCTTTTCCTGCAGGGATATTACACACTCATGCAAACAAATATAGCTCAAACATAATCGAAATAAACTAAAATCGGTGAAAACATCTAGAATCGAAAATTGTAACGATTATTCGTATAACCGGGAGCTGAAGAGGGAAGGGCAACGTATTTTCCATGTAATAAAAAGATGGATGCCGAAATAAGTGGATAGGTTAGGTCCAGAAGTAAGGGACTAGCTTAGACAGTTGTGAGATTGTCCTATTTCGATGCCACATTCTCGAGCCGATTATGTAATTACGAATTCGGCTAATCTCAATGCTCCAGAGCTCAGCGGGGCTGTGTTTTTCAACCTTAACCTTGCGAACGCTGGGCACCTATGAAGGTAGTGTCGTGGTAATTCACCCATCCACCGCCTTCTTAATAGTTAGCAGCTACTTCTGCCTGAAATAGCTCTATAATGTCCCAATAATACCAATTAAGACAGCCCGTTGTACGCGATTCAACTGCTTAGCTAATGTAGACTTCTCAAGTGAGTATCACCAGACTAGGGCTCCATAAAATATAATAGGCTTGGTAGGCGGTTTCATAGCGCCAGTAGACAACTTTAGCCGAAACATCTCATCTCTTTCCAATATTTAGCTCCCCTACAGCACTATGAGGCCACTGATGCCGATCATTAAAGGCTATTCCATAAACATCTGGCAAGTAATTATTTGGTAAATTATTGTGAGTTTAAGACAATTCTTTATCCAAAGATGATGATTTTGAGAAGAAGACCCAACTTTTCTTTTTCACAGCCACAAAACTTTTTGAATGGTATTTTTACATATCGCTAGCTTAGAAATAAAAGTTGCTAAGTCCCATTTTAAAAATTTTACAGGAGAGGAAAAAATCTTCCTATAGCCATTTTCTTTAACTATTTCGCAAGACTTTGAATCAAACATTTTGCGCGTTTAAAGCAAAGCAAAACTCCATAAGAATCAGAAGGATTCGATATTTATTAAAAGATGTCGTATTATTTTGGCCTTATCGGATTTGTGGTGCTTCTTTTGGACTTAGCAAATTTTCCTTTTATTGCTTATGAAGAGGAAAAAATAAAACAAGTATGTACCTTTATAATTTTCGAAACTATGCGTATTCAATTTCTCTAGCCTCCTATATCAAAATATGAGTTTTCATAAAAAATGGACTTAGCAAATTTTCACTCTAAGCTAGCGATATGTGAAGTGATGAAAAATGTTTTCACTTCACACTTCCACAGAACCGGAATTAGCCTACTGATGATTTAGTTTGATGCATTTCCGAACACAGTCTGTTACCTTTTATGAAAGAGGATCACGCTTTAAGAGAAAATTTAGGCGACTCTGCCTACATCACGCGCTCGGGCAACATAATTTTGCTCATCACTAGCAAATGAAATCCAAAAAATCATTTTCCTGCGCAATTTCTGCAACATTACAGTGAGGTGTATCCTTGTTTTCGTACGAATCGAAAATTTGAATTTTTTGTATACAAAGTGATAGGAAAATTTCACGATTTTCGATTCGAATGAAAACAAGAATAAGCCTCAGTGAATCACCCTAACCGAAAAATAACAAAAAAAAAATTGTCATCACCGCAATTAAAAATGGAACACATACGCATACATATGCAAAATATCACTCGCAATTTATTTTCACACAAATAAATTTACATGAAGGCATACAAAATTTTGCAAAACGCACAATGAGTGGTCAACCAGAAAAAATGCAAATTTTCTTCACACGAAATTTATCCAAAAAATAAAAAAGTAAACTGCCAGGAATAAAATGCATCTAGCGGCGGCGACGTCTGCGAGAACGTGAACGTGAACGTCTGCGTCGACTACCACTTCGTCTACCACTGCGGCGCCGTCGCCGACCACCTCGGTCGTACATGCCACCCTCCCCATGATCTGCGGCATCTGTTGGCTGTGAACAGAAAGATCAGAATTACGAAAAAAAATTAACGTTGAACCAAAATACATGCATAGCCAACATGGGGCAATGAATGCCCTCACCTGAAGTTTGCGTGATTTTCGCGTTTGCACAACATCTGTGTCCGAGCTGGAAACCGTCAATTCGTCCGACATCTCGTCATATTGTCCAGCTTCCTTATCGTCGTTATTCTGGTTGCTTTGATTATGTGTGCTTTTCGTAGTTTTGCTCATTTTTATACGCTGTTATTCAATTGTTCGCCGATTGGACCTCAGCATCCGTCGTCACCGCTGGCCTATGGTTCTCAGCTGGTTCAGCGAGTCTTTTAATTGCTTAGTCTTTTAATTTTTTCAGTTTTTGTAAAATATGTATGATTTTACCACAAATTTCGCAATTACAATACAAATCAACACAGTTTAAATTTTTTGCACGTTACAATTTTTTTTTTGAAAAAAAGTTAAAAAACGTTATTCAAGTTCGAGAAAATCGATCGAATGAGAAAATTTATGAAATTCACTTGGCATATTTTTCAAAATCGGCTCAGCTTGCTGGTTTTCTACGATTTGAATTAAATAAAAGTGGGTATATTTTGCACACAGTGCATCTACTGGAAAAGTGACATAATCCTCTGGCTCCTCATACAGTGCTGAACGGAAACCGATTTTGGGACTGTATGTTTGAAAAATAGTTAGAACTGTAGAGGGTGCGTCAATTGGACAGTAGCCGAAAATAAGTGGCATGCAAATGGTGGACAAATATGGGGAGCATAGAGTGCAAGTGACCTATAAGGAAGCTATCTCTCTCTGATGGACTATAGTTTCCACTGCTAAGCCAGTAAGATCTCAAAGTATCACAAAATCAATACTTCAATAGCTAGAAGAGAACGGCAAAATGTAATCATGTCCCGTTTCTAAGACGATGATCACCTCCTGACTTTTGACACGGCTGAGCAGTGTCAATGTTAATCAGAGAGTCAGTGAAAATGGGAGGCTATTGGAATACATTTGAAGCGGCGACATTGGAATGATCTTTGTATTGATACAAAAACAGAGAGCAGGTGCAAAAGAAGGGCTTCAGTTTTTCACCCAATATCGTCGATAGGACCTTACATATATGCCACACTACGAAGGCTAATTCCATTGAGATTCCAATTTTCGGGCGGTTCAAATTCTGCTTAGGGGCAGGTACATACATGCTCAGCCGGTAAACCGTCTGCTCCAGTGGCTTTGTTGTTTTTTATCCGCCTTATTACTGTTCTCATCTCGTCTTGGTCAAGCGGAGGAACGTGAGCTTCGTCTATATACATATCTTGGTTCGGGTTCTCCTTTATTAAACGAATGTTTATTTGCAATTCAAATAAGTTCCATTCAAAAAGGTTTGTAAAAAAACACAGAAGTGCATATGTATGTACATACATACTGCAGTTAATCCGGATTAAGTCCGAGTTAATCCGGATTAACGCTGCCGTCTGTTTGAGCTTTTAGCTGCAGGACTTAATCCGGATCAACTACAGTTAATTCCTAAGAAAATTCCGAATTATGGTAGATCGGAATATCTGCTCTCTGGGAAGGTCGTTTTCGAACTGGCTGCTGAGATACGCCGATTTTCCACTCAGGACGATATGTTATGGAGTCGATCGTTTAAGTACCCATTCTGGCAAAGTAAATTATTAAAGCAAGTGCTTAAGCGGGCTTAACTGCATACGCACCTTTCTGAAAAGTGGATATTTCGTTATGCTATTCATAAGGTAAGGTCCATTTTTTCATATCAAATAAAATAATTTGACATAATTTTTTGGGAATTAGTCCTATAGCCCATTTCCATCAAGGTTTAACCACTGATCGGCAAGGTTGATTTTTGCTTTTTTCCTTTCGTTTGTTTGTACTTAATATAAGCAATTACGCTCTTCGAGTTGTAATCTCTTTTCCCATAGGCATAAAGTGCAGTTAAGACTTGGTGACAATAAGCTATTAGTTAAAACTTTGTAACTCAAAAATGCCCGTTTAAATTAAACATTTAACGACTTTGATGAAATTTTGTACAGAGATAATATTTAGATTTTAAGGTTATCTGAATATGCAATATCTCCGAGAAGACTCGTATAAGGATGCCATAATATGGGTATCAAATGGAAGGTATTTTAAAGATCCCTAATCCAAAAATATTTTTAATACGGTTGCCACCTTTTTTGAATCGCATATTTATTTAATTTTTTTGTTAAGAAAAAAAGGTAAAATATTACTATTTATGGGTACCAAGAGAAGGTTCTTAAACAATGCTTTCCCTATATACACAATGTTATTCCTTGGGACAATAGTCTAAGATTGCCACTAATTTTCGATTCTTCACAATTTATCTAAAACATTGCAATATGGATATCAAACGAAAGGTATCGTTGAGAACTTTGGTCCGAAAATATCTTCGATCAGGGTTACCATAATAAAAATTTTTATTTTGTTAATTTCAATCAGCATTCCATCCATCCATCCATTCCAGCGTATTTCGGAATAAGGTTGCCACCTAAAATTTTGGGGTAACAATTTTACTTAACAGATATTGATATCGAAATCATTTTTTTTTATTTCTAAAATATTTTTTTAAAGTTATCCAAATCTTTAAGGGCCGTTTGCACCATGTCTAGTTAATTCTAACTCCCAGTTAAACATCTTTATCGACGTTATCGTCACCCATCATATAACATGTGAACGATAAAGCAGTGGATGTGCTTAACTGAAGGATGTACCTCCAGTTAGCGTTAACTAGACATGGTGCAAACGGCCCTTAAACTTTTAAAAATATATACACTTCGGGCAAAGCTCGATCAACCTGGTACTGTAACTTATTCAACAAAGGAATTCCGTCATTAAGAAAGCCATTAACATTAAATTACAATGCAAGCATCACAAAGCGAATAAGGACTAAATGAGATATTTATGTATACGTATGTATGTGTGCATGGGGTAAAACAGGGACATATATAGATGTAAACATTTTTATAATGTCTTATACATACATACATATATACTTATATCTACGTACATAAATGCATATGTACATATGTACTACATAAGTTTGTAGATCTGATTGTGGTTAAAATGCACGCGGCACACGCAAACTTAAGATGTAAATAACCCCACAACATGCCAAGTATGAAAACAATGTTGCTAAAAAAAAACCATTTATATTTATGTATGTAAGTGTATAGATTTAAATATGTGGAGAAAAAACATCAACTACCAACATTCGATGTCGCTTTGCTACAAATTTTATCAGCTTATGATATTTCTTTACTTTCCGAGTCACGTTTCAGTCTGTCGCGTTGGAAATTATGTACATACATATGTACGTATGTATGTGGTGAGGGTGGGTGGATAGTACCCCTGTATGAAAGTAATAGCGTCCAACAGACCCCCTTTTTCAAGTGACTATTGCGAAAGCAAGAACAACCCTTAAAGCGATGAATATTGGCCAAAACAAAACGATTAGGGTGACCAGAGGTATTCAAAGTCAACGTAAACTCAATTAGTTTCTGGCAATCGCTTTGATTACCTTCCGAGCTGCTTCGCCTACCGCTCGACTGTTCTTCGCCACGTTTCACGCGGTCTGCCAGGTGGACTGCCTTTGTCGATTAGGGCGTTCCATTCCATGGCCTTCTGTGCAATATTGCCGTCTTCTGTGCGCCAGGTGTGAACTATCCACATTGACTTCTGTCTCCGGATCCAGATGTCAAGGGACTCCATGTTAGCGTTTCTGAGAAGCTCCTCATTTGAGATTGTTTTACGAACACTTGCAGGCGCCTAGTTATTGCAATAGTGACTTTCCTTCAAGTGGAGCACATTGGACTTGAAAACCCCGATCTTTAAACTGGCACTCAGTTTTTTGTTTCGCCATAACGTTAACATCATACCAAAATCCGCTAAGGCTAATCGGCGGTCAATGTCTTCGTCCATGCCACCACCAAGAGCAACTGCGCACCAAAAATATGGTCCTCACAGTATTAAGGGCCATTTTCACCAACTCTGGTTAACGTTACCGACACGGTGTTATATGCATGAAGTCAGTAACGTCGATAACGATGTTAACCGATGATTAGGGTCAACCAAGCTTTGAGCAACCGGCCCCAAGTGTTTGGTCAGAGGCTGTCATGACACTACAAGCCTGTGCTGGCACACTTGCTGTCCTGTCGCTTTAGCTTTAGCAAAGTGCACAGTCGAGGAGGGCCCTCAAAGCAGTATCCAACATATCCCCAATCAAAAAAGGAAGAGAAGAGGCGAGGGTAAGTAGCCTTCTCGAACAGCATTGTGCACTTCGAAGGTCTCAGGCAGCTTCCCGTTTGAAGGACATGATATCGAGATTACTTATAGCATCGTGCAGTCAGGCAACACTATGGGTCTGAAACCAATTTAAGTTCTCTACAAAAGCTGTACAAAAATTCAGTACTTATTTGAAACAATCGGGAGAAAATCCTGTCGGTCGTGCAAATCGAAGTTCCCACGGTCCCGGATTTTTCACCGAAAAATGGAAAGCGTAATTTTTGGAGCTACTAATAAGTTGCGACAATACTCGACATGCAGTCGCAGGATATAGGATATAGAGGAGCTTACTAGAAACTGGAAGGTCTAAGAAATCTTACCGACCAACTACATATTGAAGTTGTACAAATCTGCAGTAAAGTGTTCTTATCGACATCATCACAGGTTCTCTCTACAGTACTTGTCGGTGGAGCAATCGATGCGCCATTTGCTGCTGATGTTCAGGTCTCCACTCAAAGCAATTGAAGCACTTGAGATTGCGCTTTTTCAACAAATTCGCGAGAAAATTAAATTGGAAATATCGGACCTGCAGACATCTTAAAGACATTCTAGCATAATAAAAGTAACGGGGCTTGGCCTCCTCTTTGCGTCCTTAAAGGATGTTCCTAGTGGCCAAATCTGTCTGCCAGCGTGATATCCTTATTTTTCAATTTGGTTTCGAAACTACGAAAAAAGTATGGTCACCCTAAAAACTCTTTCTGACTTGAACCAAAACAAACCGGCTACTGGCTCACACAGTATTTCAGCCACCACACGAATTTAGTTATCATTTTGTCGTCTTCCCGTTTGGGGGTGTTGCAAGAGTTGTAAATATTTTGTCTGTGCGCGCGTTTTGAACTTTTGCCGGTCGCGTGTTCCGTGTTCGCTTGCCGAAAAAGGAAAACAAGAAAACCCTAAATAGCAAGTGAACGAAAAAAGTGCGAATTAACGGTGAAAACAAACTGACTATGTATGTGTGTGTGTGTGAATTGATAATAAAAATGTAGCCAAAGTTTTGAATGAGGGTGGTATTTTTATAAAAGAAAGTGATTATCGCAAAGCTATTTTGCGCTCTAATGTTTCAACATTTCATTGGATAATCTACATACATATGTACATACATATAATCTTCACGGCTAGCTGTAAAGGAGTGTAAATACAATTTGGTATGTTAGTGTGTGTGTGGGACAGTAAACGCCGACATTGCAATTTTCGTCCGCTTCCTTCATACATAAACTGCATTATCGACTTTGCTGAGCCATTGTTATTATTATGTACTTAAATACATACAAACTCGTTATCGTTTGTGGACATCGCCGGTCCGGTAATTAAAGGTTTACGACCCTAGTTGCACGTCATCGTATGTAATGGCTTTATATTGTTTCGGTCGCGGTCGTTGTACGCTCTGTAAACATAACGGTACAAAACGTGTTACAGCCCGACTTCGTTACATACATATGTACATTCATACATTTATGTTTTCGTGACTGATGCCGTCACGTTTTCACGTCTGTTATTAACGTGCTTTATGTACTCGTATTTTGTAGTTCTTTTGAAAGGAGCTTCTCCGCATTTAAGTATTGATTTTCCGCAACTTTTTTGTGTGGTTTCCTTGAAGTGTTGGAAAGTGTTGAGTGTCGTGGAAAAATGAAAGGAGATGTTTCCACTTATCAACTAAAGAAGTGGATTATCTCAAGTGAAGTGCTCATAAACATTTGCACTGTCATCGGGAGGGGAGAGAACAACACAGAACAAAACAAAACGAAAGATAATGAAATAAACTCAAAAGCTTTTTAAAGGGCCAAACGCAAGGCTTTGCATGCAAAACTTTTGCATACATAATTAAGAGAAATTAACTAAGACAGGTTTTACAGGCTGAAAGCAAGCAACGTACGATGACAATAGAACTACCGAATCATGCTTAATATACGTACATACATATGTATCTACTCAGTTAAAGAGGAAAAAATCCTTACCCAACCCAACCTGCAGAACAATAACGGGCCATCTCCTATGGTCAGCTCTACATATGTATATACATTAGGGTGGTCCAAAAACAGCGAAGTCGGAATTGTAATGCCCTCACCTCCTGGGATTGTTCTATATCGAAAAAATATACCCCTATTTTTTATTTTGAAATCAAAAAATATTTAGAGGTCGCTCAAAGCGTCAAAGTTTTCCATGTATTTTTATGTGGGAAAAAATGAATTTTTTCGTAGAAATGGTATAGAATTCTTGAAAATCAATATTTTTCGATCGGAAAACTCTGGTTCTCTTCAGGAGACTTTCAATAATACAGTACAGTACATATGTACATATGGTATCATAAAAAACTCTACTATTGACTCCTGCTTTGCTCACTCGGCCATTGTTGGAGCAGCGCGAGCAAAATGATATACATCTTCATTTAGAACATGCTCGAGTCTTTGCTGTCAAAAGAGCTTTTAACCATGAAAGTAGACAAGGGAGCTTTTTGTTAGACTTTCGTGCCCGAATAAACAAAATCTTTAAAGCTATTACCTTTTAATTGTCTAATGGCGAGAATATTCACCCTGCCAGAAAGCTAAGCGCTTAAGAAATGGTCGTCCAACACTTGTCAAATTTTAACTTACACATTGCTTCCACTAGGCGTCACATACCGCCAGACAATACGAGTACTTCCCACACATGAAGTATTCTGTCTGATAATATATTTGAATTTGATGACGCCCATCTCATGGTCGCCGCTTTGCTTAGTTTAGACGAATGTTGCTAAATAAGTTAGCTAGAGTTATGGTGTCGGTTTTGTAATGCTCGCGTTCTGTCCGTAGATATATTTAACTTTGTTATTATTCTCCATTAGAATAGTTGTGCTTTTCTTGTTCAGAGGCAACGCTACCTGCAATGTTGTGCTATACCTTTGGTTTCGCCTCCACCAATCTCCAACTGTTAAACTTCATGACGTTCCCGTAAGGTCTGATGTCGCAGTCCGAAATTGTTGACTATGCTCGTCGAATGTCCTTCAGCAGTTTAAGGAAAACCTGCTTTGGATTTCCTATCCGAGGGGGCCTGATGGCGAGAGCTACGCCGATCTCGAAGAGTGTGCTCTGTTGTAGATCTTGCAAGCAACAACTTCCCAAGGATGATAAGGATTTAACTGGTGGGCACTGCCTCCCGAATTCTTTCACTTGTGAAATCTAGCCCTTGGCGTTATCTTGTTAGGTACCTTGGTTCTTATACATACATAGTGCGAGCAAAGATGAAGATGAGGATGTTGTGTATATTTTCAATTGCAACCAATTCGCCTTCAGCTTCGTTTTCATCAGGATAACGAAGATAATCACCCTCATTGCGAGAGTCGTGTCGAATGCAAGTCGGTTTTCGAGAGTCGAATCGTATCGAAAATTTCACGTCATTGCCTAAAATTTCCACTCGACTAGTGTAGTAAAACGGAAAAACTTGGCAGCACTGTATAGTTTTCGACAAATTTCGTCGTTTACTTTTTTCAGCACGACAGTAAACAATGCCAATGTTGTCGAGTCGTACAATTTAGCCTAATTTACGACTTACGCAATGAGGCTGATTGACAAAGACAAAGGCAAATACGCAGTCAAAGGCAACGACAAAGAGAAATATAAAAACACAGACTCAGATTAAGATTGAGATTAAGGAGAAGATGAAGTTGAAGATTAAGATAAATTTGAAGATAGGAGATGAAGATGAATATCAAGATCGATATGAATATTGATATGAAGATGAAAATGAAGCTTAAGAAGATGACGAAGATGAAAAGGCATATAAAAAAAATATCGCACACGTTCTTCCTAAGCATATTAACTCCAAATCTCGGTTGGTTGGAAAACGCAAAAAAAAAAATTCTGAACAGATTTTAATCATGTGTGCAAGGAATAATTTGCTTTAGATTCTTTTTAGTGAAAAACAATAAAACTGTAGTGCCGCTTTTGCTGGTTGGTAAATAAACGGTCGGTAAAAATGTTTAGTGCATAATATCAGAACTTAAAAATTTTTAATTACATAATACGCTTTTGAACTACATGTGCGATATGTACATTAGACCATGCCGAAAAAAAAGTTCGCTGACACCCTCGAGTTTAAAAGTATTTTTGCAAAGCAAATCGAACTTTTTTTCACATTTTTGGCATTTACAGTCGGATCTTAAAGTATGATTCTTTTTGCTCGAAAGTTTATTGAACTGAAGTACCCCGTTCTAATACTTACACACATATCCCAGTCATTATCGTTCTAACGTACCACCCTAGTGTCAACATATTAAAGCTTGCCAAAATTCATTAAACTTTTGCTAAGAAAAATTAAAAAAAAAATACTTAATTTTACTTCTATTTGTTTAATTCGTGGAGTAGAAATTGAAATGATCTGGTGCGTAACACTTTCGAGTAAAAAAATTGTATCCTCGAGAAATCGGAAATATGTATGCCGAAGATATGGAAAAACCAAAAATTTCCCAAATTTCCTTGCAAACAAAATTTTATAGTAAGGTGGTATGGTCTAATGTGCATATACATACATATGTACATAAGTATGCATATGTACATACATACATCCATATGCATTTATTTGTACAAACATAACGTTCTAAAGATCGATAGCCTTTGACACTAAAAACGGCGGATACGTCAGTCAACTTCCTTAGAAAAACGTGTTTACGTGCCGTTGGCAGATTTAAAAACTTTTGTTGTCATTTCACAAATTGCTTTCATCACTAAAGGGCAAACTGGATAAACAGCAAGAGGGTGAAATATGAAAGCACAGTAATTGGCGCCATGGCCTATAGACAGGGTAATGTAATTTGTTTGCTATCAAATTCAAGCTAATAATAATTTCTACCAAATATCGACCTAATTCATATCTAACCTTTTTCTTAGGAAAGGAAAACTTTTTGCAAATTTTCTGTGCTTTGGGGGTGTGTTACATACACATACATATGTATGTATATATGTATAAGAATAAATAAATATGTAAGCATTTAGCTATCGTCCTCAATAACTGTTAAATTAGCGGAAGCAATAAAATTTTATTTCCCGGGCATGAAATAGACTCTGGCATTGATGGCCGGAAGTAGCCTATGATTAAACGGGCCTGTTTTACTCTTGCCCCAAACAAATGTTCACGAAGTAGCTATGAAGAGAAAACTTCAACGTGAAATTTCAACATTCGAGGGCGGAAATTAAAAATTGCAAACTAAATTAATAAAAGCTACAGAGCTAATTTTTTAGTGAAATCTATTTTTACCCTGCTGAGTGCGGCTCGAACCTGCGCGTTCCCATGTGGCGCGCTAACACGCTACACGGTACGCCACGCTTGCCTTAGCTGCCGTTAGTGCTATTTTCGTATTTTCCTCGTTGCCTCATTCACCCCCACACAATTCGTTGCATATTTTTAGGCATAACATTGAGCATGAGATTTTTATACACTGTGAAAAAATATTATGACAAACAAGAAGTGAGTAAGTTTGAGCAAATAAAAAAACTAGTTTTTTTCTAAGAGGAAATGAAGTGCTAATAAATAAAATAAATCTTATGTTGCATAAAAGAACCGTCGAGCTTTTGCACTTTAGATAGCATTTTATGCTGTCCGTTGATTTATTGTAAATGTGTGGTTAAGAAGCAGCGGCGTTATCTACGATTGCATTTTCTTTCGAGCCAAAGTGTAGCGTAGTAGCGGCATGTGGAGCGGTTTCGATCGTTGCAGTTCGCGCGGCGTCGATATACAAAACACCAACAATGCTGGCAGTAGTCAACAGGAAACTTTGGCTGAAATCGAACACATATCAACGATAGCAGGCTCACTGGTATCAATTGCTTCCATATCACATACACACACACAAGTACGTTATGTGAGTATTTCGAATGCTTTTGAGTGGTTAATGCAAACTTTGCAATGTATTTTTTGTTTATATTTTCTACGTGATTTTTCTCATATAGCAATGTACAAATGATGCTGGCTATGAAACAGAACACACTTCGCTTAATTCGGACTTTGATGAGGCGGAGCTGCGCAGGGAATTGTTGCGTGATGTAGGTGGTTTTTAAAAGGTGTTCGCATGAGGCGATTTTATAGGCAATTTGAAAAGCGATTAGTTGAATCAAAACTTCATTGGAGGCGATTAGCTGAAATGCCATTCACACCACACGATTGTTGTTTTTGATTAAGAGTTGCCTGTAAAATTTCCTTATGTACATATTTACATGGATATTACTGTTGTACTGACATATTTTTTTTTCGTTGCAGAAATGGAAATTGCTGTTTGATATGGTAAGTGGGTTTTCATTTATTTAATACATGCAGAAGTTGTTATAATTGAAAATTAACTCTTATCATAAATGCTTTAAAAGTTACAAACATTTTTCGATACATGATTTTTTACTAATTAATTATGCCTAAGTTTCATTATAGATGTTTGTTTTGCCGATTGATAGGATTAACTAAGCACTAATACTCTAATTAATAGTTAAATTCTAACTTCTAGTTTTTTTCACACGTTTTCAAGTGTTTTTTTTTTAGAGTGTACTTCAAATGAGCGCATGTAGTATGTGTGTGTGTATCTTCGTATATGCATTTGTACATGGCGTTAAATTGATATCAATACTGTCAAGTGCAACACTTGGCAAGCGCTCGCGCTTGGCTTTCACAGCGTAGCGGTTAGCACGTTGCACTTCGGATGAAGAGGTTGTGGGTTCGAATTCGAAGGAATTCTTGAAGTGTATTTTTATTTCATTTTATTTTTTTTGAGATTGTGTATTTTATTTAATTTGAGTGTATTTTATGTTTACTATTTTTTTTTTTATTTTACTTAATATTTAGATCTTTTTAGGTGATTTTATTTTATTTTACTTATGTTGAATTTTTTTATTCTAGTTATTTTTTCACTTCTTTCTTTCTTTGTTAATTTCTTTATTATTATGGGTGATTTTATCTTGTTTTACTTCTGTTGATTTTATTTTATTTTTTTTTATTTTACTTTATTTTTTCAGGTGATTTAATTTTATTTTATTTTGAATGTATTTAATTGAATACTTTAATTTAGATGATTTTGTGGTATCTTTGGTTAGCTTTATGCCGAACCGCCCTTTTTAGTAAACTTGAATGAAACTTATTCTAACGCACATACTTAGCCAGCATACTACTTATTTACATATCATGCTATTTTTTAAGAAATATGAATACTATTTTCATTTTTAAGAATATGTTTAAGAAATAATCTCTTTGATAGCAAAACATCTACCGAATTTCTGCTAATGTTAATTTACTTACTACTTTGCCATCCAAACAGTTTGATCCCGAGGGTTTTGGTGAGATACCCGTCGACGACTTTGTAAAGGCGTTAAAATCTCCCGAATTCTTATCACAAGTGCCTATGAATAAACGAGAATTGCTACACGAACGCACGAAAAAGGCGCGATTGCCAACTGGACCGGGATATGTCACCTTTCAGGATTTTGTAAATGTGGTAAGTACATACATACGTACATTGAGTATCACGTCGGAAATGCGACGCCGAGTGGATTTCACTACGGTTAGTTTAGAAATTTTGCACTCGATATTGCTTAAAATTTAACTACCAATTTTGGTCCGTTTAAATGAAAGAGGATGATTAGTGTGTTAAGCTTAGTAAGGGATTTGGCCTAGCACTTACTGTAGCCGTAGGATGCCAGAGGAAATCCCATACCCTCCCTGTCAAGGTAGATAACTTTGAGGGTGCCCTATATGGTGAAGAATCCACTCAGATCAAGCATCGATATGCACTGATCCGTTTACACACCTTCTCAATGATACCTTTAGAGCCCTGTAGAGCAGCTGATGGCCTTTCAAAGCGCTCCTCAATATTTGGTTTTCAGTCACGTTCAACTACTAGACTTTGTTTTAGAGAGCCCAAAGCTTTGGCCAGGCAAACACTTAGTCTTTACTGATAAACAACTCCTCCTTCAAGTTGGTGTACTGCGAGAGGCTCAGCCGCTCACAAGGAATTCTCTTTCTTATATACAGAACCACCAGTCTTTATAGTCTTCAATAAGAGGGAGAGAGGCTTTTTGGTCGAAAATCCTTCGGAGAAACATTAGAGGCTATTCACGCTTTGGGAATGAAAGTATACGGACCCCATATCTGTGGTTCGGGGTTTATTATTAAATGCACATCGAAGTAAAGCTTAACCAATTTCCTACCACTCATTGCCCAGTTGCTAATCTGGTCTCAGGCAGCCTTCCACGCTTTTACAGAATTTCCTCAAGCAGTTTTGTTTAGACTTTTTATCTCGCAATTTAATCTTACACAGTGAGTTCCCAATATGAAAGTTGATCAATCCACGCGTTTTTGCTTTATTAAAGAGGCGACTGCTTAACGCTCTGAGATCTGACGATGGAACTGTCCACCAGTTCGGTCAATAATTCCTCGTTACGACTCTTATTGAATCTCGGCTATAAGGATTTTGAAATCTCACAGGCCCTTAAATACGGCTGTCATGTGTTCTTCAACACTTCTTAGAAAATAGAAATCGGTGGTGGTAGGGAGTTATCCGCCTTGATAATTTGAATTTTCGAACCAATATTCCCTAAAATCCCAGGATGACGTGAGGTAATCAACCTTGACACAAAAGTCGCCTTTAATTCCGTTACGTCGTCCGCTAATAATTACTTTCATGACCGCTGCGTTCATGGTAGTTGGTCTGCTTCCACAATTTTCTTTTCCCTTAGTCCAAGGATCATTTTCCGGCTGCGACCGGTATGAATACTTGGGGCGGTTTCATGCAAAAGATCACATTCAAGTTGCGAGTTTCTGTACTCTTCTAAGTATCCTCTCATCGCTGCTTTTATCCAGTGCTTTTAACCATTGGCAGGAGAAATTCCTGTACATTTGTGAATTATTGAGAACCGCGAACAAAACAAGCTCGGTTTTAGATGAGTTGACTCCTAGCCCATTTTGTTTTGCCCAGCAGAGTGCAGTGCGGAAATTAGTAGCCTTCTCCTACCATTAAAGGCTTCAACAGTGATAAGACTCCTCTCTGCATAGTTACTTTTGTTGACCTTCTAAGCACGGAGTCGGTGCCTACAGCTGCATTGATTGCTTTAAATTTTTTTTAACACATGGACGAGCTCAGATAACAGCTGGGAACTCACGTCGCTGGCGTACAAATTCTATGGGTAATAACCCAAAAATCCTGCTGATCAGTAGAAAGCAGTAGACGAAGCTACAGCTCTGCCAAAACACGGCACTCCGGACAGCCACCGGATGCCTACTGATGTCGCCACCGCACCATCTACACGACGAGGCCCAAAAGCATAACATAATGTTCTGCAAGCAATTCGTAGTAGGGTGTCACCGGCATGGGCACCCGAACAGACACCTGCTTGCGCGTCAGGAGGCATCTATACGAACTGAGGGACGACGTCCAGAGGTGCATAAACCAGCCTCTCGACCCGACAGCATACCGACATGCCATAGATGCAGATGTGCCCAACGAGTGTCCGGCATGTGGCTAGACATCTCTTCGCATGAACCCTAAACTCCATTCAGATAACACCTCAGTTCCTATAGACAAACCCAATGGAAGTTTCTGGGTCTTCTGCTAGTTGAGCTTGACGACAAAGATTTAGGGACAAACCGATTTAGGCAGGGTGGAGTAGCCGCTAGAACCCAAACACACTTGCTTTTCAGCATCGAGTCGATCCACACCACTATATCCTGCTGGATGCCGTGCCTCTCCAGGGCCCTACTAAATGCTTTCGTTTCGACGTTTTTGAAACAGCGCTCAACAGCTAACAAGCTGGCTAGGGTATATTTCCTGCATTTCAAGGACCTTTCAATAGTACCGACCATTTTATAGAGAGCGCTGTAGACTGATCTGCCTTTACGAAAGGCCTTCAAAAAGGCCATGCGAGATTTCTTAGTCTAAAATCCTTTAGGGAGAAGTTGTCTCGACTCCCTGCTTTTGGAATAAATATCCATCTGATGGGGTATCACACCATTATCTTTCTAGTAGCCCTAAAAAAATGCTTTTGGGACGCTTCTTAAAATCGATTCATTTGTTACTAAAACCAGATTAAACAAAATAACAGTACTCGTTTTCTTCTCATTAAAATTGGCTAAAAATTAATTAGATTTTTTTTTTACCTGCTCGATCATTTTTGTGTTTGCTCATGTTGCCATGCCACTAGCAAAAGCAGGTTGTGGGAAAATAGTTATTGCTTCTGATTTAGTTCAAGGGCCTTGTTTTGCTTGTGTCGCCATACATATGTACATATACATAAGTATGTACTCGAATGTGAAGACTTACAATTTTTTTTTGTATGCCGTTTCAGCAAATATCCTTTGCCTAATTCGCACTTTGCATATTTGTGTGCTTTCTGTTGTTGGTTTGTACGCACATATTATGGTATTACATACATATCCTCTCATCCAAATACCTATATATGTTCATACCTGGATCTTCTTGGTCAAAAGAGATTTTCCGACAATTGCAATTCCATGAAGAAGCACATCTTGTTTGTTCGTGCACATATGCATATTTGCCATGGCTACTCCTTTATTGAAATAGCTGGGATTCAAGTAGCAATTGTTGTTGTCCTCTCAGTACTTTGTACGAATGTACAATAGACCGGGTCGAAAACACACAAAATGTTTGATACGAAAATTCTGATATTTTAATTCCTTATTGTAGAAAAAAAAGTCGGTCGGCGGAATGAGCTTGAAAAGTTAAAAATAAGAGTGGGAATATACATTTTTTTTAATTTTTACAACGACTTGTTTCATAAAAAATTAATAGGGCAAATTGAAAGTAAGTAAAATCAATTAATCTTTCCTTCCTACTTAATTGATTATTTCTCATTTTGATTTTCATTTGATTTATCATTTGAAACTAAACATTTTGAAAACTTGAAAAACATTTGAGGAATTTTTTTTTAGCGTTTCGCTCTGTTCTATCTGTGTCAACATGGCATAGATGTCGAAGTATATCGTTAGTCGAAAAATTGCTCCTCGACTACGCGGTAGCTGTCATTCGCAATTTGTCTGTCGGAAAATGGCTCCTCGTTCGAGTGATTTGAAATGCATTTAACTTATCTATTTTCCTGATTTTTTTTTTAATGTTATTTTGTGATTGATCTTTTCTGACTGATCTGCCGAAGTGGTCTACTGATTAAACTGCTGCTTCGATAGTGACCGACATTTGCCTACTTAAAATGAAATAATATTTTTATTTTAAAAATAAAATTTATTTATGTTATATAAAAAGATTATTAAGTATTATAAAAGGGTTTATGCTCTATTGAAATGCCATAATTCAAAATAAAATAATTTTTTTTAGCCTTTTTGCGGAGAAAAAATTGCAATAAATCCCAAAATCCGAGAAAAAAGTTCATATTTTTTCATTAAATGAATTTTTTAAAGAATTTATATATGTATTTTCAATAGAGAAAAAACGCTTTAATTATACTTAAAAATCCTTTTATATAAGATAGAATATTAAAGGTAAATTTTATCGTTGTTTTTTCAATACTAAAAAGTGCTTTTTAGTTTGAGAACGCTATTGACGGTTATTTGAGATGCTTTGAGATTTGAGAAAAGGACTGATTTTCAAGCGCATCTCAAACTGAGATTTAACAAAAATGCTTATTGGGAACTATGATTTCCTTACTTGAGTGAGTGCGAAGCTCCCATATTCGTTTGCATAAGCAAACTCTTGCAACGCTGGCGAAAAATATACATAGGTATGCGAAAATGTTCCTAAATTCGCAATAAGTCGCAATAATTACAACAGTGTGCTATGATATACTTGGGGATCGCTGCGCGGACTCTTGCCATTAAAACTAAAAAGAATACTATTTTACAGGCTTGTACTTGACCTCATCAAATAACTTTTCACTATTAAAAAAGTATTAAAGGAAAGTAAAAATTTCCATCCGCACTAATGTACATACACAGTACATTTATATGCACTTATTTATATGCTGTGTCCTTTTGATGTTCAAATTGTTATTATTGTTGTCGTTGTCATTAGAATTGTTCGGTTTGCGGGCGTAGATGTTTACCGCTTTCTGCTTCAAGAAATTCACTTCGATTTGATGCGTTCAAGTGTACATACACATGTACATGTCCTCAATAATTGTGCGTTCTGATTGCAATCGTTGTTGCCTTTTGTTGTCCTTGTTGACATTTATTTACATAAGTACCTTGCTTTTATTGACAAGTTGTTATCCCTTGTGTACATTTATTAATTTGTTTACAAGTGGTAAATATTTAAAAATGAAAAATTCACAATTAAATTATAAATGAGTATCTTCTTTAATGACTTCAAATCCTTCAAGTGACCATCTTAGTAAATTAATAAGTTTCGTTTGTATGTTGTTGGCGTTATTTAATCCTTGTGGTAAAATGTTTTTGAAATGTTATGGGCTATTTTTAAATTCGAACCATAGAGCAATAGGGCAATTTGTATTTTTTTCGATTTGAGTGCAAAGAAAAAGGTAAAAATTTAGCACTAAACAAATTTTTGATTTTACTTACTGCTGCCTGTTTTTTGGCGCGCTGGGAAGTATTATCATTCACTGGTATAATGTGCAAAAGCACAGTAGGTAATACTAGATTATTCTAATGTTCCAGTAAGTAATGTAAGTACTTATTGTTTTTTGAAGTGAAACTTCTTTGGCAAATTCAACGGAAATTGCACACGGAAATGGTGCAACGGAAATGGTGCAACGAAAATGGTGCAACGGAAATAGTTCAACGGAAATTTTTGGGGCGTAAAACAATAAATCTTCGGAGATTATCGATATAATAATCGATATTTTTATCGATTTTTTTTTTGATTTTGTCGTCGATGGCATCTAGACAGAAAAAAGACAAA